>NC_057797.1:534670134-534970134 GCF_018294505.1 Triticum aestivum
CACGCCCCTGGGCCCAAACTGGTTACATTCTTGATGGAGGAAAAAGAGTAAAACAAAAGCAGCGTTGCAACAATCTGCGGAGGCAGACCCCTAGCGGCACCCCGAGCCTAGCCGGATCCTTCTTCGCGCTCCACGGAGGCGCGACGATGAAATGACCCACTGCTGCCTTCAAAGCGGGCGCGGTGGCACGATGGCTGGTCGTGGCCACTGCTTCTGGAGCTGTCACCGGAGGAAGAGTCGCCGTAGCTGGAAAAGACACAACCGCCCCCGAGGGCAGGCTCGCCCTCATCCTCGTCGCGACCGTCCTCGAGACCGAGCACCTCCTCACCATCGTTCACCTCGGGGCAGCACCCGGCGCGGCGACCATCTTCCCCAAACACCCTCACGTAGAGGGTTGATTTGCCGTCGTACTTGAAGTGGAGGGCGCACTGCCAGCCCAAGCCGCACGCGCGGGCGAACATCTGCCAATCGCAGGGCAGGGCTATGTTGCCTGCGGCAGAAGTCGCGGCTGCAACCCAAGAGGCCTTGCTACAACAACCATCCGCCTACAGCCAGAGTCCGCCTGGACCAGAGTCCGGCTACTCGCCGGCGAAGAAGCGCGGAAGTTGGAGCCAGTTGCCGGCCGGATTCTCCGACCAGACGACAAACTCCGGCGACACTTCCACCGTGTGGAAGCGCAGACGGGGGGGGGCACCAAAGCACGCCTCCCCTCATAAACTGGATTGCCATGGCTGGGACGACCCCCTTCGCGTGCCGTGGCACCGCTCAGACAGTGGCTGCGACAGGGGACACGGTGTGCTTGCGCGGACGGCCATGTCCGCGCTTGGGCGCCGGCGAGCCGTGTCCCACGCGAGGGGCCTTTCCCTTCACGGCGGCAGAGAACTTCCTTCGTGGCGCCATTGGTGGCACAGCGAGCAATGGAGCGAGGAAGAAGAGGCAAGCGAGCAAGGAAGAGATGGGCAATAGGGGCTCCGGCCCCGCCCCATTTTTAGCAATAGAAGGCCAACCGGCACCCCCATGATCGCAGGTAATGATGGTTTACCTTGCATGTTGTAGGGACTCGTCAAGTTGTGCAATCGCCGAGGCAGCATGGAGAAGCGGAGACGCCTATGTCCAATCAACTGCCACGCGTCAACCGAGGCCGCAGGCTTTTGGGGCCCGTGGTGCTCCGTGCTTGACCCTTGGCTTCGCCGCAAAGCCAAGACCGAGCACACCTTGGGCCTGGGAGCTACTGTCAGCGTTCTGGGAATGGGGGTACCCAGACTTGCCTGCCTGCGGCCCGCGGCGAGGCTAAGCCAGCAGGCCGTACGACCCATCTTCATCAAACAAGGCATCCAAGACCCTCGCGAGGGGCCAAGCCTCGCGAGGCAGACGACGCAGGACCTCCTCTGGAGTGGCCTAATCGGGTAGGCTCACGAGGAGCGAAGATATCAAGGCGAGGCAAACCTCATGAGGCTCTCATGACGTGAGCCGTGACGATCGACACTAGGCGGGCGCCAGCGCGCGCAACATCCTTGTTTCCTCTTTGGTGCTAAGGAGGCCAGCGCGGGCGAGGAGTACCGAGGCATCAGGCAAAGGTTGCCATTTTGGTGCAACAAGACCAGAACCAGAAGGACGGCAAGACGGAGGTCATCGTGGAGCCCGAGACGGTGTCACCACAAGAGCTTTTCGCAGGCGAAGACCACTTTTGTCAGGATGGCTTGTACTAGGTGTCCCCCTTCAAATTAGCCCTCCGTTGTTGGCTCCCTTCCAGCTCAAGATTTGGGAAGAGGACCAAGGCATATAAAAGTAGAGCTAGCCACCACCGAGGGGGAGAGGATGGAGATCACTCTCACCCACACAAGTTAGCCAAGCACAAGAACACCTCAACCTTAGGAGGTTGTCCTTCCCCTTGTATTGTTCGTCATCAGCCCAAGAGGCAATCCACCACCACCACACTGGAGTAGGGTATTACACCACAACGGTGGCCCGAACCAGTATAAATCTTGTGTCCTTCTGTATTGCGAGTTGGTCGAGTTCGTCCGCGAGATCTTAGCGAGCTAGGGCGTAGATCGGTAGGAGGGAAAGACTTCACACGCACCCCAGTGTTCGAACCTTAAGGGTTTGCTGGAACCCCACATCCGACAAATTGGATCTGCCCCTTTGGGTCTTTTTATATTGGTATAGACTATATGCATAACTTGGCGACGAGCGCTCTCTATATGTACCACATTTTTTGTTTGATTTCATCTTGTTAGTTTTACTCCATGACGCAATCTATCGATACTAGCTAGTACTACTCCCCCCGTCTCGGTTTATAGGGCGTTTGTCGGTGTCAAACCCTGCGGATCTCGGGTAGGGGGTCCCGAACTATGCGTCTGAGGTCGATGGTAACAGGAGACAGGGGACATGATATTTACCCTAGTTCGGGCCCTCTTTATGGAGGTAATACCCCAATTCCTGCTTGATTGATCTTGATGAATATGAGTATTACAAGAGTTGATCTACCATGAGATTGTAATGGCTAAACCCTAGAAGTCTAGCCCGTATGACTATCGTAATGAGTATCTATCTTTCCGGACTAAGTCCTCCGGTTTATATAGACACTGGGAGGATCTAGGGTTACACAAGGTCGGTTACAAAGAAAGGAATCTACATATCTGGTCGCCAAGCTTGCCTCCCACGCCAAGGAGAGTCCCATCCGGACACGGGTGCAGTATTTGGTCTTCGTATCTTCATAGCCCATCAATCTGGCCCATGGCTAACAGGCTGGACGCCCGAGGACCCCTTAGTCTAGGACTCCCTCAGTAGCCCCCGAACCAGGCTTCAATGATGAGGTGTTCGGAGCGCAGATTGTCTTCAGCATTGCAAGGCTGGTTCCTCCTCTAATGACTTCCAAGTAATGTATTCGGCTTACAATTCAATGTCGTACCCCTCGGCTTTTGTGCATCTATGACTTCAGCTTCCATGTGTTGGGCGAATGCGGACGGTCAGGGTATTTTTTGCAAATAACACCCCGGCCATGCAAGAAAGAGCGTCTACTTAAAGAGATTGGGTCTCAGATCCATTCGGCACCGCGCGGAGAAGATCCTCAGAGATTGCCAGGAAAGTCCATTCTAACATGGCTAATATTCCCAGCTCCTCCTCCCATTCTGACCCAGAGAAAGGCGAGTGGGAGAGGTGCTTTGTGTCCCACAGTCAATTGGAGAGGTTGAAAATGCAGGGATTTCTCCCTCCTATAGATCTGGTCCCTGTTTGAGGGGGGTTGGCCTCCTTCAACGGCAAAACCCAGGCGGAGGATTTCCCCAATCCATTTGCGGGGGAACGAGTGTGCCTCATCCCCTATTTGCTAAGGGGCGTGGGATTTCCAATTCACCCATTCCTTCGAGGGCTTCTGGAATATTATGGCCTCCAGCTGCACAATTTTACCCTAGCCTCCATCCTGCATATCGCAGGATACATCGCCTTATGCAAACTATTCCTGGGTTGTGAGGCCCATTTTGATCTGTGGGGAAGGTTATTTTGTCTTGTCCCACAAAACCACGCGGGATCGATTTTTGAAGTGGACGGAGCTAAAATATGGCATATTGCTGAGACCGGATACCTATCTGGCACACCGAAGAAAGATTCCGAAGAGTGGACCTCTGAATGGTTTTACATCGAGGACGTGGTACTTCCAGATCCAGTCCGGTGGGGTCTCCCCGAGTTTGCAAGTGTTCCTCTGAAGAAACGACACAACTGGCACCCTCGGAGCCTCGAGGATGAAGATAGTGCGGAAGTCCGCCAACTCCTGAGCAAGATCAGGATGCTTGCCCAATCCGGATACACAATAGTCGAAGTGATGGAGACCTCCATAGTGCGGGGGATCCAGCCACTTCAATACAGAGGACTTCCCATGTGGAACTACAATGGGGAAGATGACGCCTCCCGCTGCAGCAGGAAAGGTCCGGACACCCCTGCCGCCCTAGCCAAAATATTGGCCTTGTTCAAGGGTGAGGAAGAGGAGTTCCTACGCATCACACATAGAGAAGGATATTCCATGTACATTCCTCCTAGTTGGGTAAGCCCCCAACTCTTCTGCTCGACTCACCCCACTCCCTGAGCTCTGCTTTAATGAATATTAACCCGTCCATTTGTAACAGCATTGGCGAAAGATTTCCGAGGGGCTTCACAGGCCCACCCCGCAGCCCGAGGGCCACAATCGGGATCTTGACCCTGGATTCGAAGAGGATCCGAATATATTCGTGGTGCTCGAGAATGGTGTGTTTTATCAGGCGAGCTACGACGACACCGAAGTGCCCATCATCGCGGATTACCCTGGTCTTCCCTGCTTCGCACGTAAGTAGTCAGGAGACATTTCCCCCGAAAGGGTTCCCTCGTTCTATCTCACCCACCGCACTATATCGTGCTTCGAAGGGGAGGCGTTCTACATACCGTGCTACTCCAGGAGCGACTCCGAAGAGAGCGGCCCCCGCACCGGGCAAGCCTTCGAAGAGGAAGGCAAACGAAGACACGGTCGGGCCCTCGTCAAAGAGGTATGGGTTTGCAAATGCGTTTTCTTAATAGTCGCTTCCAATCGTGACTTTCATGTTCGTCCTGTATCAGGAAAAGAGTCCGCCGGACTGTGTCCGTGGGTCCGATCAGTAATACTCCCAACAGCCAGGATCCAGCCTCAGCCGAGGGGACGGGGCCCGATATGGGAGTGACGCCGGACTGTCCTTCGGTCGAGGGCTCAGAAAATATGTCCGTTACCAACTCGAAAGTGGAGAGCGCCATGAATCATCAGCACCAGAGGGCCATTTTACGAGACCCCCGCTTTTTGGAAGAGGCGTTTAATGCCTTTAGCTCGGCTAATGCATACATCCGAGCTGCTTGAGATGGGCTTAGCAGAGCCACAAAGCAGCATTTAAAAGATGTGCAGGTAAGTTTACTGTGTCTCAGTATGATAACTGTATGCCAGTAGCCCCCGAGCCTTAAATTAGTTGGGACAATTGATTTGAGGATCGCTGCATGACTAGGTTCTGTCGGAGAAGAATGAAGTGCTAGCCCAAGAGCTAGAAAAGTGCCGGGCGCAGTTAAACGCAGTGATCGCCGAACTAGAAAAATCCAAAGCGACATCTTCTGGTGATATTTCCCTCCATCAAGAAACAAATGCATAGCGACCGTGTTAACACTACGGTTTTATCTCGTAACAGGATCATCAGATCAATTGGATGAAAAAGAGTCGAAAAGACTGCATGCCGCAACCGAGCGGGTTTTGAACCATGTCAGATAGGAGAAAAACAAACTCCAAGATGCAAACACCCCGCTGGGCGAAGAGCTGAAGGATGTGTGAGCCCAGCTAGCCAACTCCGTGAAGGAGAACAAAAAACTGCGAGGCAGCATATTCAGTATGTGGCCGTATTTACCTTATAACAGTTTCGAAGTAAAAGTAGCTGATATAGCTGTGATTGCAGGTATATTGACAGGCCGTCCTGGAGAGGACGTGTCTGGATCATCAAGTGATCTTCTACAAGGGCTGTCGCAGTTGCACGAGCAAGCTCGACAGGAAATGCGGAGTGTAGCCAAGGCCTTATGGCCATCCGACTCCCCTCCAGGGAGTATGGAGAAGCTTGTAGAGCTGTTCAAGGGAGCGCGGCGGCGTATTCGGCTATGGAAGATATCGGCCTGCCGAGAGGGTGCGCGAGAGGCCCTGGGCCATGGTAAAAACACTCACATGGCCCAGATCGGACCGTTAGGGTCAAATGGGGAAGAAATTCCCGTTAGTTTAGTATATGACCAAGTAGAGGTGGCTGCTAGATAATCCCAACAGGATTGTAAATTAGACTACCTATTGGACGGTATAGAGGAGGAAGTTTTTAAGTCCCAAGTGACTATGTATTTTCCTTCTAGCTGGATTGTAAAACGATTGTCATGGCCGACCTTTTCGCATCGATCTCTCGACCCGAAGGTGCGGAGTGTTTCCGAATACCTGAGCGGCAAAATAAACCGGGGTATGCGTGAAAACCAGGCGTAGGGGTCATAGGTGCTTGAACAAACAAGTTGTATCCGACTAGTTATGTTATATTAAATAGAAATTGTAAGAAACATCTTCCAGAGAGAATAGTTCCGTTAAGGATTCCTTTCCCTGGGTGTGCATCTATGTGCATGTCCGGACTGTGATGAAAAAATCACAGTGTGTATAACATCTGGGGTTCATAATGGAGCGAGTGCAAAAACATATTTAGTTCACCGACCGAATATTCCCTTAAGAACGTTAGCTTTCGGCTTCACCCAGTCTGAGGTACACATCCAGATGACCCGGCAGTAACAATCGCAGAGGTGCTCCCTTTATGCCCTAGCCGAACTAACGGGAACGTAGAGCATAAGCACAGGATCCAGGCAACCCAGCTTGGCCAAAACTTAAGTCATATCGATGCATATAATGGCAAAGAAAAGGTACATATGGGAGAAAACGCATATGTGATGAGCTTTATGCTCAGAAAATAGGAATAGCAAGCTTCTCTCCAAGAAGCCCCCAGGTATGATAGACGTACATACTTGAATATGTATGCGTCGGGGGTACACGGTCTAACCGTACGAAAGCCTTTAAGGCTAAAGAGAAAAAACGAAAAGAGAGAAAAAATGATGAAAACAATAAGAGGAAGGAGACGAGCAAAGAGTTCGGCGCTAGGCATAGAATCTTTGGAGTCTGTCCGCGTTCCAGGGATTCGGCTCTAGTCGATTGTCTGACGCATCACGCAAGCGGTACACACCTCTGGTGAGAACTTCGTTGATGATGAAGGGACCCTCCCACTTGGGCTTGAGTTTGTCCTTTTTCTTCTCCGATAGGCGTAGAACGAGTTCGCCGATGTTGTAAGTTTTGGCCTGCACTTCTCTGCTTTGATACCTGCGAGCCTGCTATTGATAAAATGCAGAACAGGCTTTTGCGACGTTGCGATCCTCCTCCAGGGCGTCTAAGCTGTCCTGCCGATCGAGCTCGGCCTCTCTCTCTTCGTACATGTGCACTCGAGGTGAGTCATGAATAATGTCGCAGGGTAGTACTGCCTCTACGCCGTACACCATGAAAAAAGGTGTGTATCCGGTAGTGCGATTGGGAGTGGTCCACAGCCCCCAGAGTACGGAGTCAAGCTCCTCGACCTAGTGCTTGTCTGATTCCTTGAAAGTCCACACTAGTCTAGGCTTAATGCTGCTCATAATAAGACCATTCACTCATTTGACTTGGCCATTTGTCTGTGGATGATAGACAGAGGCGTAATCGAGCTTGATGCCCAGATTAGCACACCAGGTTTTCACTTCGTCGGCTATGAAATTGGAGCAGTTATCAGTGATGATGCTGTGCGGAACACCATAATGGTGTACGGTGCCCGATATAAAGTCTATTACTGGCCCAGACTCATCCGTTTTAACTGGTTTGGCTTCTATCCACTTGGTGAATTTATCCACCATTACTAGCAAATATTTTTTCTTATGGCTTCCTCCTTTAAGGGGTCCAACCATATCCAGTCCCCAGACCGAAAAAGGCCAAGTGATGGGGATTGTTTGTAGGGCAGTGGGGGGCATATGGCTTTGGTTGGCGAAGAGTTGGCATCGAACTAAGCAATACTTTCTAGGTTGCTGATAATGAGACTCCCATAATTTTCAACAGATGAGGTTCAAGTTGGATAGCCAAGATGATCCAACCAGACAAGCTTGCACCCATGTTTTCAAGTCTGCTCTGCGATAGTATCGGTATAACTTGAGGAAAACTCACTTTGAAGGCAAGGCTAACAGTCAACTTGCCCAAACATCTCTAGTGGAAAATATATCTGATGAAGACTGGAGAGGCCTCGTTAAACACTGGTCCGATCCGAAGTATCAGGTACATTATATATATGTCATCAGATCACATGTCGAAGTCCTATTTACGCATGTGCCACACAAATCTATCTTCTTGTAGGTGAACTATTCAAAGAACAAGGCCAACCGTACGAAAGTGAAATTCCAACAGACGACAGGATCTTGTAGCTATATTGCACACCGCGAGGCTCTTGTAATTAGCTGCTGTTTCACTCTTTTTGCTGTACCATATTATCAGATCTATATTGACTTGTTCCAAATGCAGAGGAAAGCCCGTAAGGACCAAAAAGTACCTGAACCAAATGCTGTGGAAATCTTCAAGGACTGTCACACCAGCAAGAAGAAGGGCATGACTACACCAGTCAAAGCCGCTGTTGGAAGTCCTTAATCCTCATGCCTTTTAACTACTACTTACTCTGACTTGTGCCTTGAACTTCATGGTTTGCAGCCAATGTCTATTACTCTTTTCAATTTTATACACAATTGTCTTAGCGCATCATTGCACCTTACAAGGTTTAAAAGAGAGGAGTGATATTCCTTTGATCTTGACCTGTAATCTAGTTTCGTGCTGGACTTGCCCACACAACATTACAATTGCCTGTTTGTCTGTTCTCAGTTGTTTTGTGATATGAATGACGTTATACTATGCTTACCGTATTATAAACTTCGTCTCTTTATCCTTAGCCCTCAATACAATGTGAAGAAATAGACAATACATTAGCAATGGTACATGGTCATATGTTTGGAACCTGGTTTTATTATGTACTTTGCAATAAAATACAACTAATATTTTACATGGGTTCACCAGAATAAGTTCTGTATATAGACCAAAGCTATTTTGTTTGGTTTTGCTGCCTCCTTAATATCTTCAGTTCTAGTACTACTAATGTAAAACCTCAACTTTTCAGCGAGCTATGGAAAAAATGGTGGAACCGCCACCTTCTGAAGGTGGCGAGGCAACTATAACCGCAATGTCAGCTCTTGCTGAAGTGGGTCAGTACCTGTCCACTAACAGTGCCAAAAGCACGTTCCTGCGTAATACTGGGTTGGTTGTTAAGGCAATATCGTCCAAACTGCCTCATGATCAAGATATGCAAGCTCAAAGCAATGTTGTATCTGCGCTCCAGACACAAGTCCATTCCCTAACAAAGACCCTTTGTGAAACAAGGAGAAACATTGCTCAATGTCGTCAAGATATGCATGGTTTTGAAACCAGACTATCAGACATTTGCTATGTTGTTCAGGAGCCTAGGGGAAATGAAGGCGAGGGTTATGGTGCTCCATCGGACAATGCAGCATGAAAACGTAACAGTCAGGTCAAATGAACTGAGCTTCTGAACTTCTGGTGGTGCATTTATCTGCTAGACTGTTAAGTTTTATGCCAACCTTCCTTTTGCTATATAGTTGTAATTTATTTTGGTGCGATACAAAATTTATTCTTAACGTGCAGCCACCGCCTGAAGAAAACAGCAAGCCATTTTTGTATAGTGTAGGGTGTTCCCTATATTTGCACTGGTGGCAATCTTTGATGCCGAGTGGATGTAATCTGTGCAATCGCCTTAATAGCCTAGCGTTAGTTTCGGCCTTATTTATTTCCTAGTCTTCTTTTCCCCTGGTTTGCTAGTGGCCGCAACTACCATGGGCCATATACGAGCCATAGGATCCATGGGTCTCCTATGAGACGTCGATAAATGGGCCTGTAATCGGTGGGCCTCGGGCCGTCGGATAAATGGGTCTACATGGGCCATAATCGGGCGTAATTGGTATCGGCCCAGCACGGTAACAGGCCGTTAATAGGACATAGGACAGCAAAGGCTTAATTCTGTCACAGGCATAACGGGTCGTTAATGGGCCAGAATATAGGACGAGCTGGAAACGGCGCAACGGGTTAACAGGCCAGAAACGGGCCGACTCTTGCCATGGGCCGAATGTGGCCCATTAGGGTAACAGGCCAGTAACGGGCCGACTCTTGCCATGGGCCGAATTTGGCCCATTAGTGGAACATGCCAGTAATGGGGCGACTCTTGCCATGGGCCAAATTTGGCCCATTAGGGGAACAGGCCAGTAATGGGCCGGAAGTAATCGAGGGCCGAAAAGGAGCCCAAGAACGTATGGGCCGTCAATAGGCCGAAAGCTTACACGGGCTGGAAACGGCCCATGTAAATCACGGGCTGTTAACGGGTATAAAGAAAATTACTATTCATTATGGGCTAGAGTCACCGTGGGCCTTTACCTGGGCCGGCCTATTATGGCACACAAAAATCTTGTGGGCCTTTACCTGGGACGGCCCATTATGGCCCGCGAAATCTTGTGGGCCTTTAGCTGGGCCAGCCCATTATGGTCCGCAAAATCTCATGGGCCTTTAGCCGGGCTGGCCCATTATGGTCCGCAAAATCTTGTGGGCCTTTAGCTGGGCCGGCCCATTTAAACTTGTTGGGCCGTGCCACATGTCGACGTATCATAGGCGCCTTCTGTCCAGTGAGTGGATGACATCTGTCCCGACGATGAGCCGACACGTGTTTCCTCTAGCCAATGATGATTTTACACGTGGAAAATCCCCATTGGTCGGGGCTGTTAACGGGTTATCGGATCCAAAACCTGACCCAATAGCTTAACGGCGCTCCGTTACAGTGGATGCCACGTGTCGGTCACCCTTGACGAAAGCACTTCTGTGATGCGCGATTTATCGTCATGGAAGTCGACACTTCCGTGATGATAATTTTGGTAATGTCATGGAACACTTCTACGACGGAATGGTATGACTATCTTGATTCTGTCATAAATTTGTCATGGATGTACATGCATGACAAAAAAAAGCGACCTACAAACACGTATCATCAAGGAAGTGTATTTTTTTGTAGTGGAGGTACGAGCAAGCACTGCGGCGATACCACTGCCGCAACATCCACTCCAGGACACTCGAGACGGGTGACCTAGTCCTGAGGTGGGTCCTATCCAAGGAAGGGCTGCATAAGCTTTCACCAATGTGGGAGGGCCCGTTCAAGGTCGTCCACATCTTCAGGCCTGGCGCCGTGCGCCTGGAGATACAAGACGGAGTACCAGTCCAAAACGCCTGGAACATCCAGCACCTCCGGAAGTTTTACCCATGAAGCAAGGCCCAGATCCTATGAAGCAAGGCCCAGAGCCTATGAAGCAAGGCCCAGAGCCTGAGAAGAAAGGCCCAGAGCCTGAGAAGAAAGGCCCAGAGCCTGTGAGGAATCGCCGCCCGTGACACTCTCACGTAATAATGAGTTGGGGCTGTACACGCTCTAGAGTCTCAGGAGTGCCGGCCTCAGGCCCTAGGGCACCTGCCCACGCCTAGTTGCAGCACTTAGCTCCATGCTGGTGAGAAGACTTGAAGGCTAGATTAGGTGCCGGACATGGCTTTTCATTTGCTTTCCGTATTTGGCTCCCTTTTTCTTTATCGAAATTTGCTTTTGGCATTCCTTGGTGATTTGACCCCCTCACCTCCCGCTGCATTTTTGCGGCTCGGGTTAGCTCGTGTTCTCTCTCTCGCATGCCTCGCGGGGGGGGGGGGGGGGCTGGGCAGGTGCCCTCGCGAGCATTTTCTCCCTTCTCTGCCTTCTCGCGAGCCACCCTCGTTCGAGCCCAAAAGCCGGCGTGCCTCTCCTAGTTCATGCCCCTCGGGTACCGTGATACAAGGCGCCGGGTCAAGGCCAGGGTGAACGGCAAATCTTTTAACGCACTTCCTAATGAGCTTTTGCAGTTCCTGAGCAAATGCAGGACACCAAGGCAAGATGGACACGAGGAAATGAGCGCCTCGTGAGGAAGAGGGTGTCCCGGATATACTAGGTTAAATTATCTTTGCACGAAATAACGACACAACACGCACGGTGCCACAACCGAGGACCATAGTTCGATACACGCCCCTGGGCCCAAACTGGTTACATTCTTGATGGAGGAAAAAGAGTAAAACAAAAGCAGCGTTGCAACAATCTGCGGAGGCAGACCCCTAGCGGCACCCCGAGCCTAGCCGGATCCTTCTTCGCGCTCCACGGAGGCGCGACGATGAAATGACCCACTGCTGCCTTCAAAGCGGGCGCGGTGGCACGACGGCTGGTCGTGGCCACTGCTTCTGGAGCTGTCACCGGAGGAAGAGTCGCCGTAGCTGGAAAAGACACAACCGCCCCCGAGGGCAGGCTCGCCCTCATCCTCGTCGCGACCGTCCTCGAGACCGAGCACCTCCTCACCATCGTTCACCTCGGGGCAGCACCCGGCGCGGCGACCATCTTCCCCAAACACCCTCACGTAGAGGGTTGATTCGCCGTCGTACTTGAAGTGGAGGGCGCACTGCCAGCCCAAGCCGCATGCGCGGGCGAACATCTGCCAATCGCAGGGCAGGGCTATGTTGCCTGCGGCAGAAGTCGCGGCTGCAACCCAAGAGGCCTTGCTACAACAACCATCCGCCTACAGCCAGAGTCCGCCTGGACCAGAGTCCGGCTACTCGCCGGCGAAGAAGCGCGGAAGTTGGAGCCAGTTGCCGGCCGGATTCTCCGACCAGACGACAAACTCCGGCGACACTTCCACCGTGTGGAAGCGCAGACGGGGGGGGGGGCACCAAAGCACGCCTCCCCTCATAAACTGGATTGCCATGGCTGGGACGACCCCCTTCGCGTGCCATGGCACCGCTCCGACAGTGGCTGCGACAGGGGACACGGTGTGCTTGCGCGGACGGCCATGTCCGCGCTTGGGCGCCGGCGAGCCGTGTCCCTCGCGAGGGGCCTTTCCCTTCACGGCGGCAGAGAACTTCCTTCGTGGCGCCATTGGTGGCACAGCGAGCAATGGAGCGAGGAAGAAGAGGCAAGCGAGCAAGGAAGAGATGGGCAATGGGGGCTCCGGCCCCGCCCCATTTTTAGCAATAGAAGGCCAACCGGCACCCCCATGATCGCAGGTAATGATGGTTTACCTTGCATGTCGTAGGGACTCGTCAAGTTGTGCAATCGCCGAGGCAGCATGGGGAAGCGGAGACGCCTATGTCCAATCAACTGCCACGCGTCAACCGAGGCCGCAGGCTTTTGGGGCCCGTGGTGCTCCGTGCTTGACCCTTGGCTTCGCCGCAAAGCCAAGACCGAGCACACCTTGGGCCTGGGAGCTACTGTCAGCGTTCTGGGAATGGGGGTACCCAGACATGCCTGCCTGCGGCCCGCGGCGAGGCTAAGCCAGCAGGCCGTACGACCCATCTTCATCAAACAAGGCATCCAAGACCCTCGCGAGGGGCCAAGCCTCGCGAGGCAGACGACGCAGGACCTCCTCTGGAGTGGCCTAATCGGGTAGGCTCACGAGGAGCGAAGATATCAAGGCGAGGCAAACCTCATGAGGCTCTCGTGACGTGAGCCGTGACGATCGACACTAGGCGGGCGCCAGCGCGCGCAACGTCCTTGTTTCCTCTTTGGTGCTAAGGAGGCCAGCGCGGGCGAGGAGTACCGAGGCATCAGGCAAAGGTTGCCATTTTGGTGCAACAAGACCAGAACCAGAAGGACGGCAAGACGGAGGTCATCGTGGAGCCCGAGACGGTGTCACCACAAGAGCTTTTCGCAGGCGAAGACCACTTTTGTCAGGATGGCTTGTACTAGGTGTCCCCCTTCAAATTAGCCCTCCGTTGTTGGCTCCCTTCCAGCTCAAGATTTGGGAAGAGGACCAAGGCATATAAAAGTAGAGCTAGCCACCACCGAGTGGGAGAGGATGGAGATCACTCTCACCCACACAAGTTAGCCAAGCACAAGAACACCTCAACCTTAGGAGGTTGTCCTTCCCCTTGTATTGTTCGTCATCAGCCCAAGAGGCAATCCACCACCACCACACTGGAGTAGGGTATTACACCACAACGGTGGCCCGAACCAGTATAAATCTTGTGTCCTTCTGTATTGCGAGTTGGTCGAGTTCGTCCGCGAGATCTTAGCGAGCTAGGGCGTAGATCGGTAGGAGGGAAAGACTTCACACGCACCCCAGTGTTCGAACCTTAAGGGTTTGCTGGAACCCCACATCCGACAAATTGGATCTGCCCCTTTGGGTCTTTTTATATTGGTATAGACTATATGCATAACTTGGCGACGAGCGCTCTCTATATGTACCACATTTTTTGTTTGATTTCATCTTGTTAGTTTTACTCCATGACGCAATCTATCGATACTAGCTAGTACTACTCCCCCCGTCTCGGTTTATAGGGCGTTTGTCGGTGTCAAACCCTGCGGATCTCGGGTAGGGGGTCCCGAACTATGCGTCTGAGGTCGATGGTAACAGGAGACAGGGGACATGATATTTACCCTAGTTCGGGCCCTCTTTATGGAGGTAATACCCCAATTCCTGCTTGATTGATCTTGATGAATATGAGTATTACAAGAGTTGATCTACCATGAGATTGTAATGGCTAAACCCTAGAAGTCTAGCCCGTATGACTATCGTAATGAGTATCTATCTTTCCGGACTAAGTCCTCCGGTTTATATAGACACTGGGAGGATCTAGGGTTACACAAGGTCGGTTACAAAGAAAGGAATCTACATATCTGGTCGCCAAGCTTGCCTCCCACGCCAAGGAGAGTCCCATCCGGACACGGGTGCAGTATTTGGTCTTCGTATCTTCATAGCCCATCAATCTGGCCCATGGCTAACAGGCTGGACGCCCGAGGACCCCTTAGTCTAGGACTCCCTCAGTAGCCCCCGAACCAGGCTTCAATGATGAGGTGTTCGGAGCGCAGATTGTCTTCAGCATTGCAAGGCTGGTTCCTCCTCTAATGACTTCCAAGTAATGTATTCGGCTTACAATTCAATGCCGTACCCCTCGGCTTTTGTGCATCTATGACTTCAGCTTCCATGTGTTGGGCGAATGCGGAAGGTCAGGGTATTTTTTGCAAATAACACCCCGGCCATGCAAGAAAGAGCGTCTACTTAAAGAGATTGGGTCTCAGATCCATTCGGCACCGCGCGGAGAAGATCCTCAGAGATTGCCAGGAAAGTCCATTCTAACATGGCTAATATTCCCAGCTCCTCCTCCCATTCTGACCCAGAGAAAGGCGAGTGGGAGAGGTGCTTTGTGTCCCACAGTCAATTGGAGAGGTTGAAAATGCAGGGATTTCTCCCTCCTATAGATCTGGTCCCTGTTTGAGGGGGGTTGGCCTCCTTCAACGGCAAAACCCAGGCGGAGGATTTCCCCAATCCATTTGCGGGGGAACGAGTGTGCCTCATCCCCTATTTGCTAAGGGGCGTGGGATTTCCAATTCACCCATTCCTTCGAGGGCTTCTGGAATATTATGGCCTCCAGCTGCACAATTTTACCCTAGCCTCCATCCTGCATATCGCAGGATACATCGCCTTATGCAAACTATTCCTGGGTTGTGAGGCCCATTTTGATCTGTGGGGAAGGTTATTTTGTCTTGTCCCACACAACCACGCGGGATCGATTTTTGAAGTGGACGGAGCTAAAATATGGCATATTGCTGAGACCGGATACCTATCTGGCACACCGAAGAAAGATTCCGAAGAGTGGACCTCTGAATGGTTTTACATCGAGGACGTGGTACTTCCAGATCCAGTCCGGTGGGGTCTCCCCGAGTTTGCAAGTGTTCCTCTGAAGAAACGACACAACTGGCACCCTCGGAGCCTCGAGGATGAAGATAGTGCGGAAGTCCGCCAACTCCTGAGCAAGATCAGGATGCTTGCCCAATCCGGATACACAATAGTCGAAGTGATGGAGACCTCCATAGTGCGGGGGATCCAGCCACTTCAATACAGAGGACTTCCCATGTGGAACTACAATGGGGAAGATGACGCCTCCCGCTGCAGCAGGAAAGGTCCGGACACCCCTGCCGCCCTAGCCAAAATATTGGCCTTGTTCAAGGGTGAGGAAGAGGAGTTCCTACGCATCACACATAGAGAAGGATATTCCATGTACATTCCTCCTAGTTGGGTAAGCCCCCAACTCTTCTGCTCGACTCACCCCACTCCCTGAGCTCTGCTTTAATGAATATTAACCCGTCCATTTGTAACAGCATTGGCGAAAGATTTCCGAGGGGCTTCACAGGCCCACCCCGCAGCCCGAGGGCCACAATCGGGATCTTGACCCTGGATTCGAAGAGGATCCGAATATATTCGTGGTGCTCGAGAATGGTGTGTTTTATCAGGCGAGCTACGACGACACCGAAGTGCCCATCATCGCGGATTACCCTGGTCTTCCCTGCTTCGCACGTAAGTAGTCAGGAGACATTTCCCCCGAAAGGGTTCCCTCGTTCTATCTCACCCACCGCACTATATCGTGCTTCGAAGGGGAGGCGTTCTACATACCGTGCTACTCCAGGAGCGATTCCGAAGAGAGCGGCCCCCGCACCGGGCAAGCCTTCGAAGAGGAAGGCAAACGAAGACACGGTCGGGCCCTCGTCAAAGAGGTATGGGTTTGCAAATGCGTTTTCTTAATAGTCGCTTCCAATCGTGACTTTCATGTTCGTCCTGTATCAGGAAAAGAGTCCGCCGGACTGTGTCCGTGGGTCCGATCAGTAATACTCCCAACAGCCAGGATCCAGCCTCAGCCGAGGGGACGGGGCCCGATATGGGAGTGACGCCGGACTGTCCTTCGGTCGAGGGCTCAGAAAATATGTCCGTTACCAACTCGAAAGTGGAGAGCGCCATGAATCATCAGCACCAGAGGGCCATTTTACGAGACCCCCGCTTTTTGGAAGAGGCGTTTAATGCCTTTAGCTCAGCTAATGCATACATCCGAGCTGCTTGAGATGGGCTTAGCAGAGCCACAAAGCAGCATTTAAAAGATGTGCAGGTAAGTTTACTGTGTCTCAGTATGATAACTGTATGCCAGTAGCCCCCGAGCCTTAAATTAGTTGGGACAATTGATTTGAGGATCGCTGCATGACTAGGTTCTGTCGGAGAAGAATGAAGTGCTAGCCCAAGAGCTAGAAAAGTGCCGGGCGCAGTTAAACGCAGTGACCGCCGAACTAGAAAAATCCAAAGCGACATCTTCTGGTGATATTTCCCTCCATCAAGAAACAAATGCATAGCGACCGTGTTAACACTACGGTTTTATCTCGTAACAGGATCATCAGATCAATTGGATGAAAAAGAGTCGAAAAGACTGCATGCCGCAGCCGAGCGGGTTTTGAACCATGTCAGATAGGAGAAAAACAAACTCCAAGATGCAAACACCCCGCTGGGCGAAGAGCTGAAGGATGTGTGAGCCCAGCTAGCCAACTCCGTGAAGGAGAACAAAAAACTGCGAGGCAACATATTCAGTATGTGGCCGTATTTACCTTATAACAGTTTCGAAGTAAAAGTAGCTGATATAGCTGTGATTGCAGGTATATTGACAGGCCGTCCTGGAGAGGACGTGTCTGGATCATCAAGTGATCTTCTACAAGGGCTGTCGCAGTTGCACGAGCAAGCTCGACAGGAAATGCGGAGTGTAGCCAAGGCCTTATGGCCATCCGACTCCCCTCCAGGGAGTATGGAGAAGCTTGTAGAGCTGTTCAAGGGAGCGCGGCGGCGTATTCGGCTATGGAAGATATCGGCCTGCCGAGAGGGTGCGCGAGAGGCCCTGGGCCATGGTAAAAACACTCACATGGCCCAGATCGGACCGTTAGGGTCAAATGGGGAAGAAATTCCCGTTAGTTTAGTATATGACCAAGTAGAGGTGGCTGCTAGATAGTCCCAACAGGATTGTAAATTAGACTACCTATTGGACGGTATAGAGGAGGAAGTTTTTAAGTCCCAAGTGACTATGTATTTTCCTTCTAGCTGGATTGTAAAACGATTGTCATGGCCGACCTTTTCGCATCGATCTCTCGACCCGAAGGTGCGGAGTGTTTCCGAATACCTGAGCGGCAAAATAAACCGGGGTATGCGTGAAAACCAGGCGTAGGGGTCATAGGTGCTTGAACAAACAAGTTGTATCCGACTAGTTATGTTATATTAAATAGAAATTGTAAGAAACATCTTCCAGAGAGAATAGTTCCGTTAAGGATTCCTTTCCCTGGGTGTGCATCTATGTGCATGTCCGGACTGTGATGAAAAAATCACAGTGTGTATAACATCTGGGGTTCATAATGGAGCGAGTGCAAAAACATATTTAGTTCACCGACCGAATATTCCCTTAAGAACGTTAGCTTTCGGCTTCACCCAGTCTGAGGTACACATCCAGATGACCCGGCAGTAACAATCGCAGAGGTGCTCCCTTTATGCCCTAGCCGAACTAACGGGAACGTAGAGCATAAGCACAGGATCCAGGCAACCCAGCTTGGCCAAAACTTAAGTCATATCGATGCATATAATGGCAAAGAAAAGGTACATATGGGAGAAAACGCATATGTGATGAGCTTTATGCTCAGAAAATAGGAATAGCAAGCTTCTCTCCAAGAAGCCCCCAGGTATGATAGACGTACATACTTGAATATGTATGCGTCGGGGGTACACGGTCTAACCGTACGAAAGCCTTTAAGGCTAAAGAGAAAAAACGAAAAGAGAGAAAAAATGATGAAAACAATAAGAGGAAGGAGACGAGCAAAGAGTTCGGCGCTAGGCATAGAATCTTTGGAGTCTGTCCGCGTTCCAGGGATTCGGCTCTAGTCGATTGTCTGACGCATCACGCAAGCGGTACACACCTCTGGTGAGAACTTCGTTGATGATGAAGGGACCCTCCCACTTGGGCTTGAGTTTGTCCTTTTTCTTCTCCGATAGGCGTAGAACGAGTTCGCCGATGTTGTAAGTTTTGGCCTGCACTTCTCTGCTTTGATACCTGCGAGCCTGCTATTGATAAAATGCAGAACAGGCTTTTGCGACGTTGCGATCCTCCTCCAGGGCGTCTAAGCTGTCCTGCCGATCGAGCTCGGCCTCTCTCTCTTCGTACATGTGCACTCGAGGTGAGTCATGAATAATGTCGCAGGGTAGTACTGCCTCTACGCCGTACACCATGAAAAAAGGTGTGTATCCGGTAGTGCGATTGGGAGTGGTCCACAGCCCCCAGAGTACGGAGTCAAGCTCCTCGACCTAGTGCTTGTCTGATTCCTTGAAAGTCCACACTAGTCTAGGCTTAATGCCGCTCATAATAAGACCATTCACTCATTTGACTTGGCCATTTGTCTGTGGATGATAGACAGAGGCGTAATCGAGCTTGATGCCCAGATTAGCACACCAGGTTTTCACTTCGTCGGCTATGAAATTGGAGCAGTTATCAGTGATGATGCTGTGCGGAACACCATAATGGTGTACGGCGCCCGATATAAAGTCTATTACTGGCCCAGACTCATCCGTTTTAACTGGTTTGGCTTCTATCCACTTGGTGAATTTATCCACCATTACTAGCAAATATTTTTTCTTATGGCTTCCTCCTTTAAGGGGTCCAACCATATCCAGTCCCTAGACCGAAAAAGGCCAAGTGATGGGGATTGTTTGTAGGGCAGTGGGGGGCATATGGCTTTGGTTGGCGAAGAGTTGGCATCGAACGCAATGTTGGACAAGGTCCTGTGCATCCGCTCGGCCCGTCGGCCAATAGAACCATGTACGGAAGGCCTTGCTAACAAGGGCGCGAGCTGCGGCATGCTGCCCGCCGAGACCAGCATGAATCTCAGCCAGGAGCTGCCGCCCCTCCTCCTTGGAGATACATCTTTGAAGGACTCCGGTAGCGCTTTTATTATAGAGCTCTCCATCATGAACCTTGTAGGCCTTCCAACGCTGAATAATGCGGCGGGCCTCATTCTGGTCCTCAAGAAGCTCCTTCCTGTTAAGGTAGGCCAGGAAGAGTTCGGTCCATGGGGCAATGACTGCAATGATGAGATGCACCGATGGTGTTATTTCGGTGGCTGAGCCTCCGATGATGTCGATGTTTTCCGAATCTAGGGTTATGTTCGGATCCGGACTAGTGTTGCCGTTTTCCCCCTGCCACACCACAGATGGCTTAAAAAGCTGTTCCAGAAAGATATTAGGTGGGACAGGGTCGCGGTTAGCGCCGATACAAGCAAGAACGTCTGCCGCTTGATTACTTTCTCGAGCCACATGATGGAACTCAAGCCCCTCGAACCGGGCCGACATTTTTATGACGGCATTACGATAAGCTGCCATCTTCGGATCTTTGGTGTCGAAGTCTCCATTTATTTGAGATATTGCAAGGTTTGAGTCCCCGCGCACTTCTAGGCGTTGTATACCCATGGAGACAGCCATCCGGAGACCATGCAATAAGGCCTCGTATTCAGCTGCATTGTTGGAGTCTGTGTATAGTATTTTGAATACATACTGAACAACGTCTCCAGTAGGTGACGTTAAGACGACGCCCGCCCCTAGCCCTGCCAGCATTTTGGAGCCATCGAAATACATAACCCAATTGGAATATGCGCCATACTCTTTAGGGAGTTCGGGCCCTGTCCATTCGGCGACGAAGTCAGCCAGTACTTGGGATTTAATAGCTCGACGTGGTCTGTATGTAATATCAAATGGAAGGAGCTCAATGGCCCATTTGGCAATACGGCCCATGGCATCGCGGTTGTTTATAATGTCATCGAGTGGTACTTTGGAAGCCACCGTGATCGAACACTCCTGGAAGTAGTGACGGAGCTTTCGGGATTCCATGAAGAACGTGTATGCTATATTTTGATAATGGGGGTACCGGGATTTGCATGGTGTAAGGACAGTGGATACGTAGTATACTGGCTTCTGAAGCGAGAATTTGTGTCCATCCTGTTCTCTTTCAACGACGAGCACGGCGCTCACCACCTGATGTGTTGCCGATATCTATAATAACATCGGTTCACCGACGTTTGGCGCGGCCAAGATTGGGTTGCTCGCAAGAAGGGTTTTTATTTCCTCAAGTCCTGCTGTTGCCGCGTCCATCCACTCGAAGTGATCGGTTTGCCGTAGAAGGTGATAGAGTGGCAGTGCCTTTTCTCCCAATCTGGAGATAAAGCGGCTTAGAGCTGCCACGCAACCCGCGAGTTTTTGGACTTGTTTAAGGTCTGTTGGCGTAGCCAATTGTGACAGAGCTCAGATTTTGGCTGGATTTGCTTCAATTCCTCTGTTGGAAACGATGAAGCCCAACAGTTTTCCAGCGGGGACGCCGAAAATGCACTTTTCAGGATTCAGCTTAATGTCATACGCGCGGAGGTTATCGAATGTGAGACATAAATCATCTATTAGTGTTTCGACGCGCCTAGTTTTGATGACGATATCGCCCACATAAGCTTCAACTGTCTTTCCGATATGTTTCTCCAAGCATGTTTGAATCATGCGTTGGTATGTGGCGCTAGCGTTCTTGAGCCTGAAGGGCATGGTGTTGAAGCAGAATGGCCCATGTGGGGTAATGAATGTTGTTGCAGCTTGATCGGACTCCTTCATTTTGATTTGATGGTATCCGGAGTATGCATCAAGGAAACACAGTGAGTCGTGTCCGGCGGTAGCATCAATGATTTGATCAATGCGGGGGAGGGGGAAGGGATCCTTAGTGCAAGCCTTATTGAGGTCTTTAAAATCGATGCACAACCGCCAGGATCTGTCCTTCTTTGGTACCATCACCAGGTTTGCCAGCTAGTCCGGATGTTTTATTTCTCTGATGAATCCGGCCTCAATTAGCTTGGCCAGCTCCTCCCCCATAGCTTGTCATTTGGGCTCGGAAAAGTGCCGCAGTGCTTGTTTGATTGGTTTGTATCCCTTTAAGATATTAAGGCTATGTTCGGCCAGCTCATGTGGGATTCCAGGCATGCCAGAAGGGTGCCAGACGAATATATCCTAGTTTTCGCGAAGGAAATCCCTTAGTGCGGCGTCGACCGTCGGGTCTAGTTGTGCTCCAATAGATGCTGTCTTCTTAGGGTCCGTTGGATAGACCTGGAATTTGACTATTTCTTCTGCTAGTTTGAAGGAGGTGGATTTGGCAAGACGGAGGTCATCATAGCCCGAGACGGCGTCACCACCAGAGCTTTCCGCATGCTAAGACCACTTTTGTCAGGATGGCTTGTACTAGCTGTCCCCTTCAAATTAGCCCGCCATTGTTGGCTCCCTTCCCGCTCAAGATTTGGGAAGAGGACCAGGGCATATATAAGTAGAGCTAGCCACCACCGAGGGGGAGAGGATGGAGATCACTCTCACCCACACAAGTTAGCCAAGCACAAGAACACCTCAACCTCAGGAGGCAGTTCTTCCCCTTGTATTGTTCATCGTCAGCCCAAGAGGCAATCCACCACCACCACACTGGAGTAGGGTATTACACCACAAAGGTGGCCCGAACCAGTATAAATCTTGTGTCCTTCTGTATTGCGAGTTGGTCGAGTTCGTCCGCGAGATCTTAGCGAGCTAGGGCATAGATCGGTAGGAGGGAAAGACTTCACGCGCACCCCAGTGTTCGAACCTTAAGGGTTTGCCGGAACCCCACATCCGACATTTGGTGCGCCAGGCAGGGGTGCGCCGCAGCTTCCCCTCCGTCGATCTGCGCTCCATCGCCACCGCACTTCGCCCACATGGCAGGCGCCCTGACGCCGACTCCGACGGCCAACGTTGACAACGGGGCCAGGAGGCTCTGAGCCCTGGCCCCTGCCCTGCGGCGGGTGCAGTGGACGCCCAAGTTCAGGCCGGAGATGCCGCCGCGCTACGACGGCGCGGCGGACCTGTCAGCTTTCCTGCTGGCGTATGAGGAGGCCGTCCTCTAAGCCGGGGGTGATGACAAGGTCATGGCCAACTGGCTTCCCATGGCCCTCGTCGGCGAGCCACACGCCTAGCTGCTCAACCTTCCCGGGTCCATGGTGGCATCTTGGGCGGAGCTCCGTGACCTCTTCACTGCTCTCTACGCGGTGCCGGCACACTGCACAGTCGCGGCCCTGCTGGGCGGCTCTCAAGCACCGCCGTCAGACCGCCACGCCAAGCCGTTCCTCCGTCAGATCAGGGACACCTCCAGGCGCCCGGGGGCTTCGCCAGGTTGGGCTGCGCCAGAGGCCAACCTTACCTTTGGCTCAGAAGACCACCCTGACTCCACCGCCGGCTCCGGAATGCTCCCGACGCTCTGCACGCCCACCATATGCAATGTGGCCGTCACTACGACCCTCATCGACGGTGGTGCTGGCCTCAACTATCTCTCCGTGGAAGCCTTCAGCCTTCTCCACGTGCCACTCGAGCGGCTCGGCATCAGTAAGCCCTTCTCAGGAGTGGGTGGTGGAGATGCCCACTCCCTGGGACAGATCCGCCTCCTTGTCACCTTCGGCACACGCGACAACTACCGCACCGAGCTGGTGGACTTCGACATCGCTCGCATTGGTCTCCCGTACAACACCATCCTCGGGTACCCAGCTCTTGCTCAGTTCATGGCGGCGACTCACCCGGCTTACAACCTCATGAAGATGCTGGGTAGCAAGGGTGTCCTCACCATCAAGGGGGACACTAAGGAGGCCGTGAGGTGCTCAGGCTCGCCCTCAAGACCGTGGCAGCAGCACAACCCGTTGATGCCGGCACCCCCGCGGCCAGGGAGGCCATGCCCACCAAGAAGAAGCAGTTGTTCACCCAAGACAAGGCGGAAACCAAGCATGTGCCGGTCAGCGAGGACGAGCCTTCAGGAGCCACCTTTACCATAGGAGCCGGTCTCGACCAGGAATAAGAAGAAGCCTTGGTGAGGTTCTTGCGCGCGAACAAGGAGATATTCGCGTGGCAGCCCAATCAGCCGGTAGGGGTCCCGAAGGAGGTGATCCAGCATCATCTAAGAGTATGCCCCTGATACGTCTCCAACGTATCTATAATTTTTGATTGCTCCATGCTATATTATCTACTGTTTTGGGCAATATTGGGCTTTATTTTCCACTTTTATATTATTTTTGGGATTAACCTATTAACCGGAGGCCCAACCCAGATTTGTTTTTTTCCTATTTCAATGTTCTGAAGAAAAGGAATATCAGACGGAGTCGAAACGGAATGAAATCAACTAGAGAAGTTATTTTTGGAACAAAAGCCACCCGATGGAGTTGGACCCCACGTCAAGGAAGGAAGGAGGAGCTCACGAGGGAAGGGGGCGCACCCCCTGCCTTGTGGGGCCCTCGTGGCTCCCCCGACATGCTTCTTCCGCCTATATAACCCCACGTACCCTAAAACTTCTAGAACAGAGATTAGATCGGGAGTTCCGCCGCCAGAAGCCTCCGTAGCCACCAAAAAACCAATCTAGACCTGTTCCGGCACCCTGCCGGAGGGGTCAATCCTTCCTCGGTGGCCATCTTCATCACCCCGGTGCTCTCCATGATGAGGAGGGAGTAGTTCTCCCTCGGGGCTGAGGGTATGTACCAGTAGCTATGTGTTTGATCTCTCTCTCTCTCTCTCGTGTTCTTGAGGTGGCACGATCTTGATGTATCGCGAGCTTTGCTATTATAGTTGGATCTTATCTTTCTCCTCCCTCTCTTCTCTCTTGTAATGAATTGAGTTTCCCCTTTGAAGTAATCTTATCGGATTGAGTCTTTAAAGACTTGAGAACACTTGATGTATGTCTTGCCGTGGATATATGTGGTGACAATGGGATACCACGTGCCACTTGATGTATGTTTTGGTGACCAACTTGCGGGTTTCGTGACATTGGGAACCTATGCATAGGGGTTGGCACATGTTTTCGTCGTGATTCTCTGGTAGAAACTTTGGGGAACTCTTTGAGGTTCTATGTGTTGGTTGAATAGATGAATCTAAGATTGTGTGATGCATATCGTATAATCATACCCACGGATACTTGAGGTGACAATGGAGTATCTAGGTGACATTAGGGTTTTGGTTGATTTGTGTCTTAAGGTGTTATTCTAGTATGAACTCTAGGGCTGTTTGTGACACTTATAGGAATAGCCCACCGGATTGATTGGAAAGAATAACTTTGAGGTGGTTTCGTACCCTACCATAATCTCTTCGTTCGTTCTCCGCTATTAGTGACTTTGGAGTGGCTCTTTAGTGCATGTTGAGGGATAGTTATGTGATCCAATTATGTTAGTATTGTTGAGGGAACTTACAATAGCGAAAGTATGAACCCTAGGCCTTATTTCCTATCATTGCAATACCGTTTACGCTCACTTTTATCATTCGTTACCTTGCTGTTTTTATATTTTCAGATTACAAAAACTATAATCTACTATCCATATACCACTTGTATCACCATCTCTTTGCCGAACTAGTGCACCTATACAATTTACCATTGTATAGGGTGTGTTGGGGACACAAGAGACTCTTTGTTATTTGGTTGCAGGGTTGCTTGAGAGAGACCATCTTCATCCTACGCCTCCTACGGATTGATAAACCTTAGGTCATCCACTTGAGGGAAATTTGCTACTGTCCTACAAACCTCTGCACTTGGAGGCCCAACAACGTCTACAAGAAGAAGGTTGTGTAGTAGACATCAAGCTCTTTTCTGGCGCCATTGCTGGGGAGGTGAGTGCTTGAAGGTATATCTTTAGATCTTGCAATCGAGTCTTTTAGTTTCTTGTTTTATCACTAGTTTAGTTTATAAAAGAAAACTATAAAAAAATGGAATTGAGTTTGTCTCATACGCTTCACCTTTTTAATATCTTTCATGAGTATGATGGAAAGGATAATTGTGCTCAAGAGCTAGAAGAAGAAATCTATAAAATGTTTGGCACTAAATATTTGAATGATGGAAATGATTGCAATGTTGTTAGTACGAATTCCTTAAATATCCATGATGCTAATGATATGCAAAGCCACAAGCTTGGGGAAGCTATGTTTGATGAACATGATATTTTTTGTCCCCCAAGTTTTGATGAGCAAATTTATTATGATGAAAGCATGCCTCCTATCTATGATGATTATTGTGATGACACGTACGCTTTAAAGAATAATGATAACCATGAAACTTGTCATCTTGATCTTAATTTTCAATCACATGATAGTTATTTTGGTGAGTTTGCTCCCACTACTATTAATGAGAAGAATTTTGTTTATGTGGAGAGTAATAATCTATGCTTGTAGATCATGAAAAGAATACTTTAGGTGCTGGTTATATTGTTGAATTCATTCATGATGCTACTGAAAATTATTATGAGGGAGGAATATATGCTTGTAGGAATTGCAATAATATCAAGTTTCCTCTCTATGTGCTTAAAATTTTGAAGTTATGCTTGTTTTGCCCTCCTATGCTAGTTGATTATTGTTCCCATAAGTTGTTTGCTCACAAAATCCCTATGCATAGGAAGTGGGTTAGGCTTAAATATTCTAGTCATATTCTTCATGATGCTCTATTTATGTTTCAATTCTTATCCTTTATGTGAGCATCATTGAAATCATCATGCCTAGCTAGGGGCGTTAAACGATAGCGCTTGTTGGGAGGAAACCCAATTTTATTTTTGTTCCTTACTTTTTGCTCCTGTTTAGTAATAAATAATTCATCTAGCCTCTGCTTATATGTCGTTTTATGCCTTTAATTAGTGTTTGTGCCAAGTAGAACCTTTGGGAAGACTTTGGGAAAGTCTTGTTGATCATGCTGTAAAAAACAGAAACTTTAGCGTTGCTGCCATTTTTATTTGGGGAGTGATATTTAGTTAATTATTTTTCAGCTTATTAATAGATAAATTCCTCAGGTCCAGCAATTTATTTGAGAATTTTATGAGTTACATAAGTATACGTTTGATCCAGATTACTACAGACTGTTCTGTTTTTGACAGATTCTGTTTTCTATGTGTTGTTTGCTTATTTTGATGAATCTATGAGTAGTATCGGAGGGTATGAAGCATAGATAAGCTGGAATACAGTAATTTTAACACCAATATAAATAAAGAATTAGTTCATTACAGTACCTTGAAGTGGTGATTTACTTTCTTATACTAACGGAGCTTACGAGTTTTCTGTTAAGTTTTGTGTTGTGAAGTTTTCAAGTTTTGGGTAAGGATTCGATGGACTATGGAATAAGGAGTGGTAAGAGCCTAAGATTGGGGATGCCCAAGGCACCCCAAGGAAATATTCAAGGACAACCAAAAGCCTAAGCTTGGGGATGCCCCGGAAGGCATCCCCTCTTTCGTCTTCGTTCATCGGTAACTTTACTTGGAGCTATATTTTTATTCGCCACATGATATGTGTTTTGCTTGGAGCATCAATTTATTTTGTTAGGATTTGCTTTCTTTTATTTATAACAATGTTCTGCATCTTTTATTTCAATAAAAGTGGCATTGATAGCCTTTACTATGCCTATGTTACAAGTATACATGTTGCTGTTTGAAAACAGAAAGTTTACCGCTGTTGCAATAATTCCCTAGAAAAGTCAGAATGTGATAAAATGTTGAAACCTTTTGAATATTAAGCTCTGATAAATTTACTACAGTGGGAATTTTCTTTCATAATTTTTGGAGCTAGGTAAGTATGGATGTTGCTGCATTCTTTACAGACTATCCTGTTTAGGCAGATTGTTATTATGTTTACATTGTTTGCATATGTTTGCTTCTTTAACGATTCTATTTGAGGATAGGACTATTAAATATGCAGAGGCATTTAGTATTAAATGTTGAATAATAATTTTAGTGATTTGCTATAGTAGAGTATGATAAGGTTTTTGCAATGGTTTATACTAACTTATCTCACGAGTCCTTGTTGAGTTTTGTGTGGATGAAGCTTCTGAGATTTAGGGAGACCGTGATATGAGAGGAATTAATGAGACACAAAAGCTCAAGCTTGGGGATGCCCAAGGCACCCCAAGATAATATTTCAATAAGTCTCAAGCATCTAAGCTTGGGGATGCCCCGGTTGGCATCCCACCTTTCTTCTTCAACAATTATCGGTTGATCCTAAGTTTTTGCTTCTTCACATGATGTTTGCTATTCTTAGATGTCATTTTATTTTGCTTTGCTTGCTGTTTGAATAGAATACCAAGATCTGAAATTATTAAATGTTAGAGAGTCTTCACATAGTTGCATAATTATTCGACTACTCATTGATCTTCACTTATATCTTTCGGAGTAGTTTGTCATTTGCTCTAGTACTTCACTTATATCTTTTAGAGCATGGTGGTAGTTTTATTTTGAAGAAATAGATGAACTCTCATGCTTCACTTATATTATTTTGAGAGTCTTAAATAGCATGGTAATTTGCTTAAAATCCTAATATGCTAGGTATACAAGATTAGTAAAAAACTTTCATATAGAGTATTGAATACTAAGAGAAGTTTGATGCTTGATGATTGTTTTGAGATATGGAGATGGTGATATTAGAGTCATGCTAGTTGAGTAGTTGTGAATTTGAGAAATACTTGTGTTGAAGTTTGTGATTCCCGTAGCATGCACGTATGGTGAACCGCTATGTGATGAAGTCAGAGCATGATTTATTTATTGATTGTCTTCCTTATGAGTGGCGGTCGGGGACGAGCGATGGTCTTTTCCTACCAATCTATCCCCCTAGGAGCATGCGTGTAGTACTTTGTTTCGATAACTAATAGTTTTTGCAATAAGTATGTGAGTTCTTTATGACTAATGTTGAGTCCATGGATTATACGCACTCTCACCCTTCCACCATTGCTAGCCTCTCTAGTACCGCGCAACTTTCGCTGGTACCATAAACCCACCATATACCTTCCTCAAAACAGCCACCATACCTACCTATTATGGCATTTCCATAGCCATTCCGAGATATATTGCCATGCAACTTTCCATCATTCCGTTCATCATGACACATTCATCATTGTCATATTGCTTAGCATGATCATGTAGTTGACATCGTATTTGTGGCAAAGCCACCATTCATAATTCTTTCATACATGTCACTCATGAGTCATTGCATATCCCGGTACATCGCCGGAGGCATTCATATAGAGTCATATCTTGTTCTAAGTATCGAGTTGTAATTCTTGAGTTGTAAGTAAATAAAAGTGTGATGATCATCATTATTAGAGCATTGTCCCAGTGAGGAAAGGATGATGGAGACTATGATTCCCCCATAAGTCGGGATGAGACTCCGGACGAAAAATAAATAAAAGAGGCCAAAGAAGCCCAAATAAAAAAAGAGAAATAAAAGAGGCCAAAGAAGCCCAAATAAAAAAGGAGAAAGAAAAGAGGCCATAAAAAAAAGAGAAAAGGCCCAAATAAAAAAAAATTGAGAGAAAAAGAGAGAAGGGGCAATGCTACTATCCTTTTACCACACTTGTGCTTCAAAGTAGCACCATGATCTTCATGATAGAGAGTCTCCTATGTTGTCACTTTCATATACTAGTGGGAATCTTTCATTGTAGAACTTGGCTTGTATATTCCAATGATGGGCTTCCTCAAAATGCCCTAGGTCTTCGTGAGCAAGCGAGTTGGATGCACACCCACTAGTTTCTTTTGTTGAGATTTCATACACTTATAGCTCTAGGGCATCCGTTGCATGGCAATCCCTACTCACTCACATTGATATCTATCGATGGGCATCTCCATAGCCCGTTGATATGCCTAGTTGATGTGAGACTATATTCTCCCTTTTTGTCTTCTCCACAACCACCATTCTATTCCACCTATAGTGCTATATCCATGGCTCATGCTCATGTATTGCGTGAAGATTGAAAAAGTTTGAGAACATCAAAAGTATGAAACAATTGCTTGGCTTGTCATCGGGGTGGTGCATAATTTAAATATTTTGTGTGGTGAAGATGGAGCATAGCTAGACTATGTGATTTTGTAGGGATAACTTTCTTTGGCCATGTTATTTTGAGAAGACATAATTGCTTAGTTAGTATGCTTGAAGTATTATTACTTTTATGTCAATATGAACTTTTGTCTTGAATCTTTCGGATCTGAATATTCATACCACAATTAAGAAGAATTACATAGAAGTTATGCCAACTAGCATTCCACATAAAAATTATCTTTTTTATCATTTACCTACTCGAGGACGAGCAGAAATTAAGCTTGGGGATGCTTGATACGTCTCCAACATATCTATAATTTTTGATTGCTCCATGCTATATTATCTACTATTTTGGGCAATATTGGGCTTTATTTTCCACTTTTATATTATTTTTGGGACTAACCTATTAACCGGAGGCCCAGCCCAGATTTGCTATTTTTTTGCCTATTTCAGTGTTTTGAAGAAAAGAAATATCAGACGGAGTCGAAACGGAACGAAATCAACTAGAGACGTTAATTTTGGAACAAAAGCCACTCGGTGGACTTGGACCCCATGTCAAGGAAGGAAGGAGGATCTCACAAGGGTAGGGGCGCGCCCACCCCCCTGGGGCACGCCCCCTGCCTCGTGGGGCCCTCGTGGCTCCCCTGACGTGCTTCTTCCACCTATATAACTCCACGTACCCTAAAACTTCCAGAACAGAGATTAGATCGGGAGTTCCGCCGCCAGAAGACTGCGTAGCCACCAAAAAACCAATCTAGACCCGTTCCGGCACCCTGCTGGAGGGGGGCAATCCTTCCCCGGTGGCCATCTTCATCATCCCGGTGCTCTCCATGACGAGGAGGGAGTAGTTCTCCCGCGGGGCTGAGGGTATGTACCAGTAGCTATGTGTTTGATCTCTCTCTCTCTCTCGTGTTCTTGAGGTGGCACGATCTTGATGTATCGCGAGCTTTGCTATTATAGTTGGATCTTATGTTTCTCCTCCCCCTCTTCTCTCTTGTAATGAACTGAGTTTCCCCTTTGAAGTAATCTTATCGGATTGAGTCTTTAAAGACTTGAGAACACTTGATGTATGTCTTGCCGTGGATATCTGTGGTGACAATGGGATACCACGTGCCACTTGATGTATGTTTTGGTGACGAACTTGCGGGTTTCGTGACATTGGGAACCTATGCATAGGGGTTGGCACACGTTTTCGTCGTGATTCTCCGGTAGAAACTTTGGGGCACTCTTTGAGGTTCTATGTGTTGGTTGAATAGATGAATCTGAGATTGTGTGATGCATATCGTATAATCATACCCACAGATTCTTGAGGTGACAATGGAGTATCTAGGTGACATTAGGGTTTTGGTTGATTTGTGTCTTAAGGTGTTATTCTAGTATGAACTCTAGGGCTGTTTGTGACACTTATAGGAATAGCCCACCGGATTGATTGGAAAGAATAACTTTGAGGTGGTTTCGTACCCTACCATAATCTCTTCGTTCGTTCTCCGCTATAGTGACTTTGGAGTGGCTCTTTGTTGCATGTTGAGGGATAGTTATGTGATCCAATTATGTTAGTATTGTTGAGGGAGCTTACACTAGCGAAAGTATGAACCCTAGGCCTTATTTCCTATCATTGCAATACCATTTACGCTCACTTTTATCATTCGTTACCTTGCTGTTTTTATATTTTCAGATTACAAAAACTATAATCTACTATCCATATACCACTTGTATCACCATCTCTCCGCTGAACTAGTGCACCTATACAATTTACCATTGTATTGGGTGTGTTGGGGACACAAGAGACTCTTTGTTATTTGGTTGCAGGGTTGCTTGAGAGAGACCATCTTCATCCTACGCCTCCTACGGATTGATAAACCTTAGGTCATCTACTTGAGGGAAATTTGCTACTGTCCTACAAACCTCTGCACTTGGAGGCCCAACAACGTCTACAAGAAGAAGGTTGTGTAGTAGACATCAGCCCCAACATTCGTCCTGTGAAGCAGCGAGCAAGACAGAAGTCCATTGAGAAGCAGGCCTTCATCCTCCAGGAGACACGCAAGCTAGAAGCGGCAGGTGCCATCCGTGAGGTCCGATACCCTGAATGGCTGGCAAACCCTGTCGTGGTGCCAAAAAAAGGCGGGAAGGAACGGATGTGCATCGACTGCACCAATCTTAACAAAGCCTGCCCTCAAGACCCATTCCCACTCCCGCGCATCGACCAGATTGTCGACTCCACCGCCGAGTGTGACCTGCTGTGCTTCCTGGATGCGTTCTCAGGGTATCATCAAATCAAGATGGCGGTGGAAGATGTGGAGAAGACGGCCTTCCTGACACCATGTGGGGTGTACTGCTACACCTGCATGCCCTTCGGGCTGCGCAACACGGGTGCGACCTTTCAGCGGTTGATGCACATCGCTCTGGGGCGGCAGCTCGGGAGGAACGCAAAGGCTTACGTCGATGACATAGTGTTCAAGTCTCGCGAGGCTAGGACATTGATTCAAGACTTGGAGGAGACCTTCGAGAGCCTGCGCCAAGTGAACTTGAGGCTCAACCCGGAGAAGTGCGTGTTCGGCATCCCCTCCGGCAAGCTGCTGGGATTCCTCGTATCCCACAGAGGGATTGAGGCGAACCCGGAGAAGATCAAGGCTATCGAGGACATGAGCCTGCCGTAGACCCTCAAAGAGATGCAGAAGCTAGCAGGGTGGGTGACCGTGTTGGGGCGTTTCATCTCCAAACTGGGAGAGCGCGCCTTACCATTCTTCAAGCTCATGAAGAGGAAGGGCCCATTCGACGCCACCCCGTACTCCGCCAGCGCGTTGTTGGTGGCGGTTCGGGAGGAGCACCAAGCCAAGGGCGCGCCCTGCCAGGCCAAGCCGAAGTAGCGCGGGGTCAGGAAGGCGCTGCAAAGGCATCAGCGGTGGAAGGCCAAGCTCAGCAGGGCGGCGTCACAGAAGCTCATGAGGACAGTCGGGTCTCAGGAACCCTTCCACCTCAGGATATGCCTCGATCTCCGCAGGACCCGAGCCTTGACAGCGTGCCAGCCCTCATCGAACACCCAGTGTACTTTGTCAGCACCGTACTACGAGATGTGAGAGCGCGCTACCCCATGCCCCAGGAACTCCTGCTCGCACTCCTGGTGGCCTCACGCAAGCTGCGACACTACTTCCAGGGCCACCCCATCAAGGTCGTCTCAACCTACCCACTGGTAAGGATACTTAGGAGCCCTAACTCAACCGGAAGGGTCGCAGAGTGGAACATCGAGTTGTAAGCGTTCCAGTTGGAGTTCAGCACTACCAGGGTCACCAAGGGGGCCGCACTCGCTGACTTTGTGCAGAATAGACGGATGCCCTGACACTTGAGGAAGGAGAAGACCGGTCCACCTCCCCAGGAAGTGAGGCTCCAAATGGTTGGGTCATGTATTTCGATGGCGCCTTCGCACACCAGGGTGCGGAGGAGCAGTGCTCATCTCGCCCACCCAGGACAATCTCTACTACACCGTGCAACTCTGCTTTCAGCACGGCGAGAAGGTCTCCAACAACATCGCAGAATACGAAGGCCTCATAGCTGGCTTGAAGGCTGCAGCGTCCCTAGGGGTGAAGCGTCTCACCGTCAGAGGCGACTCACAACTCCTCGTCAAATTCTCCAACAAGGTGTATGAGCCGAAGGACGAGCATATGGAGGCCTACCTCGCGGAGGTGCGCAAGATGGAGAAACAGTTCTCGGGCCTGGAGCTGCAGCACGTGCCCCGGGGCTCCAGCAAGGAAGCCGATGACATCGCCAGGAGAGCATCCAAGCGGCAACGGCAAGAGCCAGACGTCTTTGAGGAGCAGCTCTTCAAGCCATTAGCAGTGCCACCTCTTTCAAGCACGACTCAGCCTCAGGAGGAGCTCCCCCAGCCTCCGGCCACGGGAGCCCCGACCTGTGGACCGACCTCCGGAGCTCGGCTGCTCTTGGCGCTAGGGCCCTAGGAGGAATGCTGGAACAAGGAATTCAAGGAGTACTTAACGTGCGGGACGTTGCCGGAGAAGGAAGAGGAAGCAGAGTGCGTGGCCCGGCAAGCCACGGCATACTGTATCCAAGACGACGAGTTATATAGGAAACGACCGAACAATGTCACGCTGCGCTGCATATCCAGCGGCCAAGGAAGGGAGTTGCTGATTGACATACACGGCGGGGACTGCAGACGCCACTCGTCGTCACGGACCCTCGTCGTCAAGGTGTTCCGTAGTGGATTGTATTGGCCTACAGCACTCAACGACGCAGCCGAGCTGGTGAAGTCTTGCAAAGCTTGCCAATTCCACGCCAAGCAAATCCATCAGCCTACTCAGGGCCTGCAAACTATCCTATTCACATGACCATTCGCGGTCTGGGGGCTGGATATCCTAGGCCCGTTCCCTCGGGCGCCAGGGGGCTACCGTTACCTCTACGTCGCCATTGACAAGTTCACCAAGTGGGAGGAAGTGGAAGCCGTCCATACCATCCGCATCATCACAAATAACGGTTCATAGTTTACCAGGAACCTCTTCAAAACCTACTATGCTAACATTGGAATGCAGATCTGCTACGCTTCGGTGGCCCACCCTAGGAGCAATGGTCAGGCTGAACGTGCTAACGCGGAGGTCCGGAGGGGCCTTAAGACCAGGACCTTCAAGAAGAAGCTGGAGGCCTGCGGCAGGGGCTGGCACGACGAGCTCCAGTCCGTATTGTGGTCCATCCGGACCACCGCCACCAAGCCAACGGGAGAGGCTCCATTCTTCCTCGTCTACGGAGCTGAAGCGGTCCTCCCTCACGGGGTTAAGCATCGCTCCGCACGGGTCCTGGCATTCGACAAAACGCAGCAGGACGCCACGCGGGGGATGGACCTCGTGTTGGGGGAGGAACGTCGCTGCGAAACTGCGCTACGGGGACGAGGTACCAGCAAGCACTACGGCGATACCACTGCCACAACATCCGCTCCAGGACACTCGAGACGGGTGACCTAGTCCTGAGGCGGGTCCTCTCTAGGGAAGGGCTGCATAAGCTTTCACCAATGTGGGAGGTCCCGTTCAAGGTCGTCCACATCTCCAGGCCTGTGAAGAATTGCCGCCCGTGACACTCCCACGTAATAATGAGTTGGGGCTGTACACGCCTTGGAGTCTCAGGAGTGCCGGCCTCAGGCCCTGGGGCTCCCGCCCACGCCTAGTGGCAGCACTTAGCTCCGCGCTAGTGAGAAGACTTGAAGACTAGATTAGGTGCCAAACGCGGCTTTTCATTTGCTTTCCGTATTTGGCTCCCTTTTTCTTTATCGAAATTTGCTTTTGGCATTCCTTGCTGATTTGACCCCCTCACCTCTCGCTGCATTTTTCCGGCTCGGGTTAGCTCATGTTCTCTCTCTCATGCCTCGCGAGGGGGCTGGGCAGGTGCCCTCGTGAGCATTTTCTCCCTTCTCTGCCTTCTCGCGAGCCACCCTCGTTCGAGCCCAAAAGCTGGCGTGCCTCTCCTAGTCCGTGCCCCTAGGGTACCGCGATACAAGGCGCCAGGTCAGGGCCAGGGTGAACGGAAAATCTTTTAGCGCACTTCCTAACGAGCTTTTGCAGTTCCCGAGCAAATGCAGGACACCAAGGCAAGATGGACATGAGGAAATGAGCGCCTCGTGAGGAAGAGGGCGTCCTGGATATACGAGGTTAAGTTATCTTTGCACGAAATAACGACACAACACGCACGGTGCCACAACCGTGGAACCATAGTTCGATACACGCCCCCCTGGGCCCAAACTGGTTACATTCTTGATGCAGGAAAAAGAGTAAAACAAAAGCAGCGTTGCAGCAATCTGCGGAGGCAGACCCCTAGCGGCACCCCGAGCCTAGTTGGATCCTTCTTCGCGCTTCAAGGAGACGCGATGACGAAATGACCCACTGCCGCCTTCAAAGCGGGAGCGGCGGTGCGGCGGCTGGTCGTGGCCACTGCTGCTGGAGCTTTCACCGGAGGAAGAGTCGACATAGCTGGACAAGACACAACCGCCCCCGAGGGCAGGCTCGCCCTCATCCTCGTCGCGACCGTTCCCGAGACCGAGCACCTCCTCACCATCGTTTGCCTCGGGGCAGCACCCGGTGCTACGACCATCTTCCCCAAACACCCTCACCTAGAGGGTTGATTCGTCATCGTACTTGAAGTGGTGGGCGCACCGCCAGCCCAAGCCGCATGCGCGGACGAACGTCTGCCAACCGTGAGCCAAGGCTATGTTGACCGCGACAGAAGTCGCGACTGCAACCCAAGAGGCCTTGCTGCAGCAACCATCCGCCTGCAGCCAGAGTTCGCCTGGACCAGAGGCCGGCAGCTCGCCGGTGAAGAAGCGCGGAAGTTGGAGCCAGTTGCCGGCCAGATTCTCCGACCAGACGACAAACTCCGGCGACACTTCCACCATGTGGAAGCGCGGACCGGGGGGGGGGGGGCGTGCCACCAAAGCTCGCCTCCCCTCGTCAACTGGATCGCCATGGCTGGGACGACCCCCTCCGCGTGCCGTGGCACTGCTCCGACAGTGGGCCATGATAGGGGATACGGCGTGCTTGCACGGACGACCACGTCTGCGCTTGGGCGCCGGCGAGCCGTGTCCCTCACGAGGGGTCTTTCCCTTCTCGGCGGCGGAGAACTTCCTTCGTGGCGCCATTGGTGGCACAACGAGCAATGGAACGAGGAAGAAGAAGCAAGCGAGCAAGGAAGAGATGGGCAACGAGGGCTCCACCCCCGCCCCATTTATAGCAAGAGAAGGCTAACCGGCACCCCCCATGATCACAGGTAATGATGGTTTCCCTTGCATGTCGCAGGGACTCATCAAGTCATGCATTCACCGAGGCAGCGTGGGGAAGCGGAGACGCCCACATCCAATCAACCGCCACGTGCCAACCGAGGCCGCAGGCTTTTGGGGCCCATGGTGCTCCGTGCTTGACCCTTGGCTTCGCCGCAAAGCCAAGCCCGAGCGCACCTTGGGCCCGAGGGCTACTGTCGGCGTTCTGGTAACCGGGGTCCCCAGACTTGCCTGCCCGCGGCCCACGGTGAGGCTAAGCCAGCAGGCCGTATGGCCCATCTTCATCAAACAAGGCATCCAAGACCCTCACGAGGGGCCAAGCCTCACGAGGCGGACGACGCAGGACCTCCTCTGGAGTGGCCTAGTCGGGTAGGCTCACGAGGAGCGGAGATACCAAGGAGAGGCAAACCTCATGAGGCTCTCGTGATGTGAGCTATGACGATCGACACCAGGTGGGCGCCAGGTGGGCGCCAGCGCGTGCAGCGTCCTTGTTTCCTCTTTGGTGCTAAGGAGGCCAGCGCAGGCGAGGAGTACCGAGGCATCAGGCAAAAGTTGCCATTTTGTTGCAACAAGACTAGGACCAGAAGGACGACAAGACAGAGGTCATCGTGGAGCCCGAGACGGCGTCACCACCAGAGCTTTTCGCAGGCGAAGACCACTTTTGTCAGGATGGCTTGTACTAGCTGTCCCCCTTCAAATTAGCCCGCCATTGTTGGCTCCCTTCCAGCTCAAGATTTGTGAAGAGCACCAGGGCATATATAAGTAGAGCTAGCCACCACCGAGTGGGAAAGGATGGAGATCACTCTCACCGACACAAGTTAGCCAAGCACAAGAACACCTCAACCTCAGGAGGCAGTTCTTCCCCTTGTATTGTTCATCATCATCCCAAGAGGCAATCCACCACCACCACACTGGAGTAGGGTATTACACCACAACGGTGGCCCGAACCAGTATAAATCTTGTGTCCTTTTGTATTGCGAGTTGGTCGAGTTCGTCCACGAGATCTTAGCGAGCTAGGGCGTAGATCGGTAGGAGGGAAAGACTTCGCGCGCACCCCAGTGTTCGAACCTTAAGGGTTTTCCGGAACCCCACATCCGACAAATTGGATCTGCCCCTTTGGGTCTTTTTATATTGGTATAGACTATATGCATAACTTGGCGACGAGCGCTCTCTATATGTACCACATTTTTTGTTTAATTTCATCTTGTTAGTTTTGCTCCATGACGCAATCTATCAATACTAGCTAGTACTACTCCCCCCGTCTCGGTTTATAGGGTGTGTGTTGGTGTCAAACCCGGCGGATCTCGGGTAGGGGGTCCCGAACTGTGCGTCTGAGGTCGATGGTAACAGGAGACAGGGGACACGATATTTACCCTGGTTCGGGCCCTCTCTATGGAGGTAATACCGTAATTCCTGCTTGATTGATCTTGATGAATATGAGTATTACAAGAGTTGATCTACCACGAGATCGTAATGGCTAAACCGTAGAAGTATAGCCCGTATGACTATCGTAATGAGTATCTATCTTTCCGGACTAAGTCCTCCGGTTTATATAGACACTGGGAGGATCTAGGGTTACACAAGGTCGGTTACAAAGAAAGGAATCTACATATCTGGTCGCCAAGCTTGCCTTCCACGCCAAGGAGAGTCCCATACGGACACGGGTGCAGTCTTTGGTCTTCGTATCTTCATAGCCCATCACTCCGGCCCATGGCTAACAGGCCGGACGCCCGAGGACCCCTTAGTCCAGGACTCCCTCGGTAGCCCCCGAACCAGGCTTCAATGACGAGGTGTTCGGCGCGCAGATTGTCTTCGGCATTGCAAGGCTGGTTCCTCCTCTGATGACTTCCAATTAATGTATTCGACTTACAATTCAATGACGTACCCCTCGGCTTCTGTGCATTTATGACTTCAGCTTCCATGTGTCGGGCGAATGCGGACGATCAGGGTATTTTTTGCAAATAACACCCTGGCCATGCAAGAAAGAGCATGTATTTAAAGAGATTGGGTCTCAGATCCATTCGGCCCCGCGCAGAGAAGATCCTCAGAGATTGCCAGGAAAGACCATTCCAATGTGGCCAATATTCCCAGCTCCTCCTCCCGTTCCGACCCAGAGAAAGGCGAGTGGGAGAGGTGCTTTGTGTCCCACAGTCAATTGGAGAAGTTGCAAACGCAGGGATTTCTCCCTCCTGCAGATCTGGTCCCTGTTCGAGCGGGGTTGGCCTCCTTCAACGGAAAAACCCAGGCGGAGGATTTCCCCAATCCATCTGCGGGGGAACGAGTGTGCCTCATCCCCTAGGTTCTAAGGGGTGTGGGATTTCCAATTCACCCATTCCTTCGAGGGCTCACTACAAAAAATACACTTCTGTGATGATACGTGTTTGTCACAGTAGGTCGCGTTTTTTGTCATGCATGTACATCCATGACAAATTCATGACAGAATCAAGATAGTCATACCTGTGCTGTCGTAGAAGTGTTCCATGACATTACCAAAATTATCATCACAAGAAGTGTCCACTTCCATGACGATAAATCGCGCGTCACAGAAGTGCTTTCGTCAAGGGTGACCGACACGTGGCACCCACTGTAACGGAAACACCATTAAGCTATCGGGTCGGGTTTTGGATCCGATAACCCGTTAACAGCCCGACCAATGGGGATTTTCCACGTGTAAAATCATCATTGGCTAGAGGAAACACGTGTCGGCTCATCGTTGGGACAGATGTCATCCACTCACTGGACAGAAGGCGCCTATGATACGTCGACACGTGGCACGGCCCAATAGTGGCCCATTCCTGTGAAAAGGCTGGCCCGTTTGACTTGGTCAAAAGCTGGCGGGCCGGCCCATGGAAAGCTTGTTAATGGCCTATTCGCATATAGCCCATTTACAGCCCGCTAACCCGAGGCCCGTTACACCCTATCCGAATTAGGCCCAGTAGCGTCATCTAGGCCATCCAATATGATTCCAGCCCGTTTTACTTCTGGCCCATGTATAGCCCATGACGTCTTAGGGCCCATATGAGGCCCTTTGTAACTCTTGGCCCATTAGCGGCCCGTGCTGAAACTGGCCCGTAATGAACAGTGTATTACTTTACACCCATTAATGGACCGTGGTGAAACTGGCCCGTAATGAACAGTGTATCACTTTATACCTATTAACGGCCCGTTATTTCGTTGGGCCGTTTCCAGCCCAAGTTAACTTTTGGCCTTCTGAGGGCCCATTTATTCTTGGGCTCATTTGCAGCATTCGGTTACTTATGGCCCGTTACTATCATTTTCTGCTTGTGGGCCAAATTCAGCCCATCGTTACAGTCGGCCCGTTTCTGGACTGTTAGTCTGTTGGGCCATTTTCCTAGCATCACCAAATACGGCCTACTAACGGCCCGTTATGGTCAGCCCATGAAACGTACGATTTCCATTAAAGGCCCGTCTACGGCCCATTAAAGGCCCGTACAAGACCCATAAATGAGTCGGCGGCCCATGGATCATATGAGACATAGAAGGCCCATGGATCCTACGAGATGTAGAAGGCCCATGGACCCGACGGCCCGTGAAGGGCCATGGTCAAGCGAGTTGGCCCCCGTTTGAACGATATAGCATATTCAAAGAATTATCCTACTCAATACTATCACCTCTAAAAAGCATACACTATACAACAAAGAGATCAAGGCATAAAGAAATTACAGCCGATGATACCCACTGGGCATTATGGTTCGGCACAGGTGATAATAAAGCATACACAAACAGCAAATTACATACACTGGGCAAATACAGCTCATACATCATGGACGCGCATCAACTTAACTCCATTTGAACTATAATCTCTTCAGAAAATAGGATTGGCCGGATTCAGATAGCACAAATTTTAGTCTGCAAAATCTCCAATTCCTTCATGGTTACCTCAGTGTCTTGTATCATTTTTTTGACTCCTGCATCTAATACCTGCATGTCTAGTCTCAACTTGTTGATTATACGTTGACAATCATGTACATGTTGTCTTGCCACCTCTAGTTGATGCTCGAGAACATCATCACATTCCAATTCCAATCCATAATCATTCGGTAACGGCCATGCTGCACTGCTCGCAGATCTTTGTGTTGATGTCACTTCATCCTGAAATGTTTCTGTAAGTACACATGACTAGGGCAAAAATATAGTTACAACAGTGATGCGAACAAGACACTATTTTGTACTACATGGCAAAACAGGACTAACAATAATGTTACACGTTACTTTAAAAAAAATGTTACACGTCATGAAGCATAAGAAGGTGATATTTTAAAAATTATAAAAAAGATAGTCTGTGCAGCCTGCATACAGAAATCCCTCTTAGCTCACCAGAGGAGCATGATGTTGGGGCCCAATCGAAAACACAGACAAGTTACAAATTTAGACAACACGTTGCGTATAAGTAAGCAAGCAGTTGGCCATTCTGTGCCTCAATTAAAGTCTTAGGGAGCATAATGAACAGCAGAGGGTTTCATACAAACATACTACAACAGGCAAAACTATGCAATCATTAGCGTAGTATAAACTAGATTGTGAGCCTCATGCAATAATAGTTGGTTAATAGACTTCAAAGCTTCAGGCACACTTCGGCAGAGTAATTAAATGGTAAGGCCTTTAATTATGTCAACTAATAGTGATACAAGTACCGAACATCAGGCATGATTATTTGGGCATCTCATTAACTGAGGACAAATAAAGCAATTGAAAAGAGAAAATTAACTATGCCTGAAACAAACAAGGAATTGAACTGTTGAGTTGCATACAGTGACTTACCTTAGCAGGTTGAAGAGGCTCAGCGCAGCTCCTACTTCTCTTGCAAGGCTCCTTCCTAACATCTTGTACTTGGAAATCCTCAATCTTATCTTCATTGCACCCCCTCTGCAAGGTGACACAAACTAGTTACTCGTCTCCTTGGAAGATAAATATGCATACTTTCCAGTCTGTGAACACAAAAGGATGAGATTATAACAAAACAACACCACATAATGAAACATGCCGCATCTCTTGCACTTGCACACAATGAAATGAGCATTTACTATGTCTGCACTATGTAAAAACTAGGCATACCTTTGAACTGGATCTCCAGGTACTCTTGGAGAGCCTACTGTAGTGTACAGCCAAACCTTTATGTCACCTATGAGTTAGACAAGGCCCCACTACAGCAGCCCTTAGTGTTTAAATCGTTGACAAGCTCTGTTAGAGTGTTAGGTCAAGAACAACAAGTAATCAAAGCAAACAGTCCTAGTATGGCTGGCTGATGCAAACAAGCAATTGAACAGATGTGTGAGCAAATCTTACATATCAAGAAAAGAAGCAAAGAAGGAGGCTTAAAGACCATCACTTGACTGACCAGATTTAAGGGGCATTTAAACATCATGTGCAACGTATGAACTAACATAAACATTGCATATTCCAGATTCTACAATGGAATGCACATGTATTAGGTTATGCCATGTATGATGATGCCTAAATGTACAGATAGCAGGCAGGAGTGATTCATCATTGCACGCACAATTGAATTGCAGGTTAAGGGCCAGTTCGATTCCGCCTTTTCAGGGCATATTGTCAAAATAAGCCATAAAAGATGTAAAGAAGTCATTTTTGAGTTATGGGCTTGGGCTTAACTAATTTCGCTTTGGAGGGGGGTGTTTCGGGTAGAACCTCACTAAAAATTGAAGGGAAGGGGAATAGTGAAATGACTCTGTTGTCTGCCTATATTACACTCAAAATGCAACTGCTGACGCCCGTGTCACACCTGACCCTCAAGTAAAAACAAACACGCAAGCATTCATTGCCCTGCCCGCTTGCATCTCCTCTCCCCTTTCCCTCTACCTCGATCCCCTGCCTGCAGCACTAGGGTTCCTCCAGCGAGCCGTCGCCACTGGTCCCATCTGGCCTGGTCCTCGATGATGCTATGTCCAGCTAGGCTACATGGCCGGCGGTTAGGGGCAAATCTCCCTGGCTGCTCCTCCCTCTGGCGCCGCCCCTCATTCTCATGGTCTCCAGCAGCTGCTCCACTATGGTTCATCCAACACACTACTCTAGCGGGCGCTGCACAGCTACAGCTGATGCCACACTACGGCAGAAGGCACCTTATTCCCCCTCCCCTCCTCCCAGACCATGGCCTTGAGGTGTTGTTGAAGGGATGAGCTCATCCAACAAGGTGAGGATCTCCTCTGATTTTTTGCCAAATTTTCATTCTGATCCACTATACGATGAATTGCTATGAGCTGCTTCTACTGTATGATGAGTTGCTATGAGCTGCTGCTGCTATATGATGAATTGCTATGAGTTGCTGCTGCTGCTGCTATATGATGAGTTGATACAAGCTGCTCCTGCTGCTGCTATATGATGAATTGCTATGAGTTGCTCCTATTGTTGTTATATGATGAATTGCTAGAGCTGCTCCTGATGCTACTATATGATGAATTGCTATGAGCTGCTGCTGGTATTATTGAGCTGCTGCTGCTGCTATATGATGGGATTGCTATGAGTTGCTGCTGCTGCTATATGATGAGTTGATACAAGCTGCTCCTGTTGCTGCTATATGATGAATTGCTATGAGCTGCTCCTGTTGTTGTTATACGTTGAATTGCTATGAGCTGCTCCTGCTGCTGCTATATGATGAATTGCTATGAGCTGCTGCTGGTATATGATGAATTGCAGAATGCTGCTTGGTATATGATGAATTGCAGACTGCTGCTGCTGTTATGATGAGTTGCTATGAGCTGCTTGCTGCTATACGATGCTTTCCAGGTGGTGCTGCTATACGATAATAACCAGCCACTTGGACCATCGAATTTCAATAAATAATTGTTCTTCATTTAAATGTGGGTCATGCATTCTTCGTTTAAATTAGGCAATGGGATCTCTATGGAAAACATTGACCAAAGTAGATTGTGCCAAGTAGATGGTATCTTTGTATTTGCATTTTGAGCACATAATGATGGTTTGTTTTCCTATCATATTAATTACTGCACTGGGTTCAATTTGTGATGTTTGCAAGTCAAATTAATTTCCATATGGGCAGCAAAATGAAAAAATATAATGCAATCTAGACTTTCCACTGATCATACCAAAGATAAGCTGAAAACGCAATGAAAAGAACTGGTTGGCTTATTACATGGAGCTTATATTCACAGGTGCTTATTTTCTTAGGATAACTCGTAATAATTGTCCCTAAGAAACTTGGCTAATAGAACTGGCATACAAATAACATGTTATGATGATTGCAATGAAGGAGTGACGTACCATAGCACACTGTATAGGCTCACCGCTGCCTCTCCTTTTTTTGCGATGTTCCATAAAATTGCCACATACATCTTGTACTTTTTCATTGTGTAACCCTATCTGCAAGTTGACACGGCTAATTTCAGACATCTCTACATGATACTACATTGCATATCCCTTGCGCATATTTAAACCACCAATTAACGATTGTGTGCGTACCATAAACTAGCCATGACTCTGTATGCTGGACTAGCAGGCACTCTAAGGGAGCCTAATGTAGTGCACTGGAATTCCTACATGCCACCTACGATTTTGTGTAATGTACTGCCCCTGTTCCTAAATATATGTCTTTGTAGAGATTCCAGTATGGACCACATACAGATGTATATAGATGCATTTTCGAGTGTAGATTCACTCATTTTGCTCCGTATGTAGCCTATAGTGGAATCTCTAGAAAGACTTATATTTAGGAACGGAGGTACGAGGTAGTATCATGTATGACATCTACATATCTAATTTAGCAGCCAGTAGTAGAAATCATTGTCTGCACAAAGGGATTACTGGTCGAAAATCCTAGCAAAGCACGCTGGCAGGCACAGAACAATACAAGAGAGAGAGAGAGACGCGCTTACAAGATCATAGCAATGCCTCAGTCCAGGATCTTGGTTGGCCAAGCTGTTAGATCCAGAAGAAACATCATCCTTGTAGTTTTTGCCAGCTGCATAACAGGTAACAGCGACCGGTTAGTATATTTGAAGTACATCGGGCAGGTGATGCTGGACGGGTTTAAAGGTGACAAGTACCTAGGCCGTGGCGGGTGCTTGGCATCTCTCCAGACGGTGGGAATCAGGTTAGAAACGTCGAGGGTGATGACCCTGCGCTGGCTATCAGGGTCCGGTAAGGAGATCTAGAACCGTCGAGTAGGGTGTTTGTGGAGCGGCTCCGGTAGGGTGGACTACGGTGTGGGCGAAGCGGATCTGTGGCCGTGGATGAGGGCACAGGTGAAGCTGCTCCGGTGGTTGGGTTAAGGATGGTGTCGACGACGCGGATCTGCGGACATGGACGGGGCGTCAGAAGCTGCTCCGGTGGTTGGGTTAAGGATGGTGTACGATGCGGATCTGCGGCCATGGACGGGGCATCAGAAGCTGCTCCGGTGGTTGGGTTATGGGTGGTGTCGACGATGCAGATCTGCGGCCGTGGACGAGGGCGTCAGAAGCTGCTCTGGTAGGTTGGATGAGGGTGCGAGGAAGCGGATCTGAGGCCGTGGACTTGTGAGTTGGCAAAGCGGCCCCGGTAGGGTTGAGAATGGTATAGGTGAAGCTACTCCGGTAGGGTTGACAATGGTGTCGCGAAGCGGCTCCGGTAGGTATGAGGAAGGTGTCGGCGAAGCGGCTCCGGTAGCATTGAGGAAGGCGTCGGCGAAGAGGATCAGAGGCCATCGACGGGGGCATCGGTGGGGCGGCTCCGGGGGTGTGGAAGAGGCGTCTCCGGTGGGGAGTACGAATGAGCCGCTGTAGATGCACGGCGGTTGATGAGAGTACCGGCGAAGCAGATCCGCGCCGTGGACAAGGCCGACACTGAATGGGCTGTGGTACAGTGGTGGATGAGCAGTCTACTTGTTTCTAGGGGAGGTGGGAGGGGTAGATGCGGCCGTCAGAAGCAGATCCGGCGAGGTGGACGCCGCTGGCAGTGAATGGGCTATGGTACGCCGGTGGATGAGCAGTCTAGGGTTTCGAGAGGGGAGGGGAGAAAGGGCGATGAAGTACGGACAGCGTGATGTAAGATGCTCTGGTGCTGTGGAGTTAGTCATTTTTGCGGGAGGGGGAGAGGAAATGGGGGTGCCGTGTAGTGGGGGAACCGGAAGTTACCAAAGCTGCCCCGACCTATCATGTAGATGAGGGCAGTATTGTAACTGTTGGTCTCCGTGCACCAAGGACAAAAGGGGGATTTCGCATGCTAAAGACTAAGGTGGCGGAAATTTTAGAAGGAGGCGGGAGATTTTGCCGCCCGCGGGATCGTTCGTATCCAGTTTCAACTAATTTTGGCCCGTGCTAGCGGGAAGGTCATGCTAGACTGTGTACAAGGGGCACACATCAGCAGTTAATAACTGGTGTGAAGTCCACCCCAAAAAAAGACAATAACTCGGGATGATGCGCCGATAACTTGGACGTTCACACGGGCGCGGCCAATCGTACAGGTGTAGTGGCACGTTCACAAAAAAAGGGATGAAACGCTCAGCTTATTTGTTTCTCGTGTAAATAGATAATTTAGTGCCATTGGTTATTTACTTTAAACATAATGCATTGACGTGTTAGTGTAGAGGCGCACAAAAAGAAATGGATATTGTAGTCAGCTACTTAAAAGTGTTACCTCATATGATTACATAGCCTCCATTTCATAAATTGCGTACCTGTTAAATTCATATATGAATATTACATATATCACTTCAAAATAGAAACTTAAATCATCCAAGACTAATGAATTTGAATGCAAGAGTAACAATGGTGCATGTACATGATAGCTACATTGGTTGTTTGAAGAAACATCACTGTAACTTTGGCATGCACAATTGAAAAGGTTTATTTAAATAGAAAAAAATGTGATATGTGAGTGTCCAATCTTTATAGAGTTGAATCGATATTGTACCTTTGGCCACGATACGAAGTAGATATTGACTTATGTTCAAGCGATGCACGTCCACGATCGCTAGATAGTGATACGTGAATGAATTGTGCAATCTCTCTCACACGCATACATATCTCATTTCCCTGTGGGCATCGGAATCACACACGCGCACTTCGTGTATTTCTCTCCCTCCGTCGGGGTTAAATTCGTCTTTCTACCCCGTCCTACAAGTCTCTCACACAGAAACACACACGCTCTCTATGTCTAACACGCCCACCCCTTTAATTCCACCCACCCACAGCCACTAATGTCTCAAAGTATAATAATGTCTATCACACATATGCTATCTACCTATCCCTTAATATAGCTAGATATGTGTCACACAAACTCCTTCTCCCTACTAGAAAGATGCCCATGCATTGCACGGAACATCAAGATGCATTTGTATGAGAAGTTTATCTTGTGGGAGAAAAGGATGAACGAGGGAATGCCTTATTTGCAAATGCGAGAGGGGTGTGCGTACCTTTTTGCAAAATTGCCATAGTTTCCTTCCTGTCCGTCGGATGTAAATCGGATGGCCTATATTGCAGGATGGCAGGAACACCATCATCACCAACTCTGTTTTTTATAAGAGTAGAGATATGTGAGTGTCACTGCCCCCCACACACACCCACACTTCCCAACACCGAAGGAGTAGGGTGACACCTCGATCTTGATACTAATCTATCGACTGGCTTCTCTCTCAAACATACACACACACTACCCGGCACCGAAGGAGTAGGGTGGCACATCGATCTTGATAATAATCTATCTACTCCTCTTTCAAACACACACACTCTCTCTCTCTCTCTCGCTAGTTGTGCCTCTGTGCCTACCGCGCACATTCTCGATATGTCTTTCTCTCCCCCAACAATGACAGCAGAAGGGTGACAACTCGTTCTGATCATAATCTGTCAATTGGTTTCTCTCTCAAACATTGTGTCTCGGTGCCTCACTCGGTATCCCCCTCGATATGTAGACTTCTCGCGCGCGCACAGCTGTAGTGACGATGACGCTGAACCCAGTGTGCCTTGTTTTTACCGGCCTCATGTGATAGTTTTCACCCTGTTTTCTGTTAATAAACAAGGCAACCTTTTCTCTGTTACTGATACGTCTCCAACGTATCAATAATTTTTGATTGCTCCATGCTATATTATCTACTGTTTTGGACTATATTGGGCTTTATTTTCCACTTTTATATTATTTTTAGGACTAACCTATTAACCGGAGGCCCAGCCCAGAAATGTTGTTTTTTTGCCTATTTCAGTGTTTCGGATAAATGGAATATCAAACGGAGTCCAAACGGAATAAAATCTTCGGAAACGTGATTTTCTCACCGAACGTGATCCAGGAGACTTGGACCCTACTGCAAGGGATCAAAGAGGTGGTCACGAGGGTGGGGGGCGCCCCCCCCCCCTAGGGCGCGCCCCCTGCCTCGTGGGCCCCTCGGTTCTCCATCGACGTACTCCTTCCTCCTATATATACACACGTACCCCCAAACAATCAGAACAGGAGCCAAAAACCTAATTCCACCGCCGCAAATTTCTGTATCCATGAGATCCCATCTTGGGGCCTGTTACGGAGCTCCGCCGGAAGAGGGCCGTCATCACGGAGGGCTTATACATCATCCTAGCCCCTCCGATGAAGTGTGAGTGGTTTACCTTAGACCTTCGGGTCCATAGTTAGTAGCTAGATGGCTTCTTCTCTCTCTTTGAATCTCAATACAAAGTTCTCCCCCTCTCTTGTGGAGATCTATTCGATGTAATCTTCTTTTTGTTGTGTTTTGTTGAGACTGATGAATTGTGGGTTTATGATCAAGTCTATCTATGAATAATATTTGAATCTTCTCTGAATTCTTTTATGCATGATTGGTTATCTTTGCAAGTCTCTTCGAATTATCCGTTTGGTTTGGCCAACTAGATTGGTAGTTCTTGCCATGGGAGAAGTGCTTAGCTTTGGGTTCGATCTTGCGGTGTCCTTACCCAGTGACAGAAGGGGAAGCAAGGCACGTATTGTATCATTGCCATCAAGGATAACAAGATGGGGTTTATTTCATATTGCATGAATTTATCTCTCTACATCATGTCATCTTGCTTAAGGCGTTACTCTGTTTTTAACTTAATACTCTAGATGCATGCTGGATAGCGGTCGATGAGTGGAGTAATAGTAGTAGATGCAGAATCGTTTCGATCTACTTGTCACGGACGTGATGCCTATATACATGATCATGCTTAGATATTCTCATAATTATGCACAATTCTATCAATTTCTCAACAGTAATTTGTTCACCCACCGTAGAATACTTATGCTCTTGAGAGAAGCCACTAGTGAAACCTATGGCCACTGGGTCTATTCTCATCATATCAATCTCCATCACTTTTATATTGTTTTGCTATTTACTTTGCCTTTACTTTTTACTTTGCATCTTTATATCAAAAATACCAAAAATATTCTATCTATCAGATCTCACTCTCGTAAGTGACCGTGAAGGGCTTGACAACCCCCAATCGCGTTGGTTGCGAGTAGCTATCGCTTTGTGCAGGTACGAGGGACTTGAGCGTGGGCTCCTACTGGATTGATACCTTGGTTCTCAAGAACTAAGGGAAATACTTACGGTACTCTGTTACATCATCCCTTCCTCTTTGGGGAAAACCAACGCAAGCTCAAGACGTAGCAAGAAGGATTTCTGGCGCCGTTGTTGGGGAGTCTACGCAAAAAGTCAATATACCAAGTACCCATCACAATCCCTATCTCTCGCATTACATTATTTGCCATTTGCATCTTATTTTTCTCTCCTCCCAATTCACCCTTGTCGTTTTATTAGCCCTCTCTCTCTATCCTCCCTCTCTGTTTGCCTCCTTTTGTCCGCTTGCTTTTTGTTTACTCGTGTGTTAGATTGCTTGTTTGCCCCGATGGCTCAAGATACTACCAAATTCTGTGACTTCACCAATACCAATAATAATGATTTCCTTAGCACTCCAATTGCTCCTCTTACCGATGCTGAATCTTGTGAAATTAATACTGCTTTGTTGAATCTTGTTATGAAAGATCAATTCGCCGGCCTTCCTAGTGAAGATGCCGCTACTCATCTGAATAGCTTTGTTGATTTATGTGATATGCAAAAGAAAAAAGATGTCAATAATGATGTCGTTAAATTGAAGCTATTTCCTTTTTCGCTTAGAGATCGTGCTAAAGCTTGGTTTCGTCTTTGCCTAAGAATAGTATTGATTCATGGAACAAATGCAAAGATGCTTTTATCTCTAAGTATTTTCCTCCCGCTAAGATCATCTCTCTTAGAAACGATATAATGAACTTTAAACAACTTGATCATGAACATGTTGCACAAGCTTGGGAGAGAATGAAATTAATGATACGTAATTGCCCTACTCATGGTTTGAATTTGTGGATGATTATACAATTTTTTATGCCGGATTGAATTTTGCTTCTAGAAATCTTTTAGATTCGGCCGCGGGAGGCACTTTTATGGGAATCACTTTAGGAGATGCTACTAAACTCCTAGATAATATTATGGTGAATTATTCTCAATGGCATACTGAAAGAACTTCTAATAAAAAGTGCATGCGATAGAAGAAATTAATGTGTTGAGTGGAAAGATGGATGAACTTATGAAATTATTTGCTACTAAGAGTGTTTCTTCTGATCCTAATGATATGCCTTTGTCTACTTTGATTGAGAATAACAATGAATCTATGGATGTGAATTTTGTTGGTAGGAATAATTTTGGTAACAATGCTTATAGAGGGAATTTTAATCCTAGGCCATATCCTAGTAATCCTTCTAATAATTATGGGAATTCCTACAACAACTCTAATGGAAATTATAATAAGATGCCCTATGATTTTGAATCTAATATTAAAGAATTTATTTCTTCGCAAAAGAATTTTAATGCTATGATTGAAGAAAAATTGCTTAAGATTGATGATTTGGCTAGGAACGTTGATAGAATTGCTCTTGATGTTGATGCTTTGAAACTTAGATCTATTCCACCTAAGCATGATATTAATGAGTCTCTAAAAGCCATGAGAATTGCAATTGATGAGTGTAAAGAAAGAACCGCTAGGATGCATGCTTCCAAAGATGCCTTTATTAAATCGTGTTCTTCTAATTCTTATGAAAATCAAGATGAAGATCTAAAAGTTATTGATGTGTCTCCTATTAAATATTTATTTTGCAATATGAATCTTGATGAAACTGAATATGACCTTCCTTTACCTAGAAGGCGTTCTAAAAATTCGGAGTGTTTAGATCTTAATGATGAAAGTGGGATGGAAAGAAATAAAAATCTAGATGTTGCTAAACCCACTATATTGGATTTCAAGGAATTTAATTATGAAAATTGCTCTTTGATTGATTGTATTTCCTTGTTGCAATCCGTGCTAAATTCTCCACATGCTTATAGTCGAAATAAAGCCTTTACCGAACATATTGTTGATGCCTTGATGCAATCTTATGAAGAAAAACTTGAGTTGAAAGTTTCTATACCTAGAAAACTTTATGATGAGTGGGAACCAACTATTAAAATTAAAATTAAAGATCATGAGTTTTATGCTTTGTGTGATTTGGGTGCTAGTGTCTCTACTATTCCCAAGACTTTGTGTGATTTACTAGATTTCCGTAATTTTGATGATTGCTCTCTAAACTTGCATCTTGCGGATTCCACTATTAAGAAACCTATGGGAAGAATTAATGATGTTCTTATTGTTGCAAATAGGAATTATGTGCCCGTAGATTTCATTGTTCTTGATATAGATTGCAATCCTTCCTGCCCTATTATTCTTGGTAGAGCTTTCCTTAGAACGGTTGGTGCGATTATTGATATGAAGGAAGGGAATATTAGATTTCAATTTCCATTAAAAAAGGGCATGGAACACTTCCCAAGAAAGAAAATAAAATTACCATATGAAACTATCATGAGAGCCACTTATGGATTGCCTACCAAAGATGGCAATACCTAGATCTATTCTTGCTCGTTATGCCTAGCTAGGGGCGTTAAACGATAGCGCTTGAGGCAACCCAATTTTATTTTTGTTCCTTGCTTTTTGCTCCTGTTTAGTAATTAATAAATTATTTAGCCTCTGTTTTGGTTGTATTTTTTGTGTTTAATTAGTGTTTGTGCCAAGTAGAACCGTTGGGAAGACTTGGGGGAAGTCTTGTTGAACTTGCTGTAAAAAACAGAAACTTTAGCGCTCACGAGAACTGCTGTAATTTTTATTTGAAGAGTGATATTTAGTTAATTCTTTTTGGAGATGATTAATAGATAAATTACTCACGTCCAGCAATTTATTTTAGAATTTTTGGGGTCCAGATTTTGTGCTAGCTACAGATTACTACAGACTGTTCTGTTTTTGACAGATTCTGTTTTTCGTGTGTTGTTTGCTTATTTTGATGAATCTATGGCTAGTAAAATAGTTTATAATCCATAGAGAAGTTGGAATACAGTAGGTTTAACACCAATATAAATAAAGAATGAGTTCATTACTGTACCTTGAAGTGGTCTTTTGTTTTCTTTCGCTAACGGAGCTCACGAGTTTTCTATTTTGAGTTTTGTGTTGTGAAGTTTTCAAGTTTTGGGTGAATTCTTTTGATGGATCATGGAACAAGGAGTGGCAAGAGCCTAAGCTTGGGGATGCCCATGCCACCCCCAAGATAATCCAAGGACACCAAAAAGTCAAAGCTTGGGGATTCCCCGGAAGGCATCTCCTCTTTCGTCCACTTCCATCGGTAATTCACTTGGAGCTATATTTTTATTCACCAACATTAAGGGAGTCCTGGATTAGGGCGTCTCCGGACAGCCAGACTATCTCCATTGGCCGGAATGTTAGACTATGAAGATACAAGATTGAAGACTTCGTCTCGTGTCCGGGTGGGACTCTACTTAGCATGGAAGGCAAGCTAGGCAATACGGATATGGATATCTCCTCCTTTGTAACCGACCTTGTGTAACCCTAACCCTCTCGGGTGTCTATATAAACCGAAGGGTTTTAGTCCGTAGGACAACAATCACACCATAGGCTAGCTTCTAGGGTTTAGCCTCTCTGATCTCATGGTAGATCTACTCTTGTACTACCCATATCATCAATATTAATCGAGCAGGACGTAGGGTTTTACCTCCATCAAGAGGGCCCGAACCTGGGTAAAACATCGTGTCCCCTGCCTCCTGTTACCATCCGGCCTAGACGCACAGTTCGGGACCCCCTACCCGAGATCCATCGGTTTTGACATCGACATTGGTGCTTTCATTGAGAGTTCCTCTGTGTCGTCACCGTTAGGCTTGATTGTTCCTACTATCATCGATAGTGCTGCAGTCCAGGGTGAGACTTTTCTCCCCGGACAGATCTTTGTATTCGGCGGCTTTGCACTGCGGGCTAGTTCGCTTGGCCATCTGGAGCAGATTGAAAGCTACGCCCCTGGCCGTCAGGTCAGATTTGGAAGTTTGAACTACACGGCCGACATCCGCGGAGACTTGATCTTCGACGGATTTGAGCCGCAGCCGGACGCACTGCACTGTCACGATGGGTATGACCTAGCTCTGCCGCCGAACAATACCCCAGAGGCCGCGCCCGCATCAGCTCCGACCCTTAGCTCGGAGCCAACTGCGCCAATCGAGGACGAGTGGATAGACACCGCCTCAGGGGCTGCAGTCTCAACGGCGATCGAGTTGAACACCAGCATAATCCTCTGCCCAGCCCGTGACTCCAAGGTGCCGGACTCTTTTTCTGACTCCGAACCGCCCGCGCCCCTGCCAATCGAATCCGATTGGGCGCCGATCATGGAATTCACCGCCACGGATATCTTTCAGCACTCGCCCTTCGGCGACATTCTGAATTCACTAAGGTCTCTCTCTTTGTCAGGAGAGCCCTGGTCGGATTATGGTCAACATGATTGGGATGCGGACGACGAAGAAATTCGACGCCCACCCACCACCCACTTAATAGCCACTGTCGATGACTCAACCGACATGCTCGACTTCGACTCTGAAGACATCGACGGTATGGACGACGATGCGGGAGGTGAAGAGGAACCATCGCCCATAGGGCGCTGGTCGTCCACCTCATCATATGACGTATACATGGTGGACACACCAAAAGAAGACGACGACGAGGAACGGAAGGACGCACCGAAGGCTTGTTCCCTCGAGAAGCAGTCAAAGCGGCGGCGCAAGCACCGCCCCAAATCCCGCCTCGACAGAAATAACGATCATACAGACCCAGCGTTGGAGCAGGGCGAACCACTGCCGGACCACGGCAATATGGAGAATCAAACCGAACAAACCAATTCTGTCAAAGATAATACTCCGGACGACATAATGCCGGACATGCACCCGGAGCAGCAGAGTGCCCGTCAAAGGCTTGTTGCCATCACGAGGAGTCTGAAAAAGTAGAAGCAAAGGCTCAAGGTTGCGCAAGATACACTCCAAATCAGATGGAGTAAAGTACTCAACACATCAGCAAAGTACGGCGGCAATCGCCCCACCAAGTGCTACCCAAAGCGGAAGTTGCTACCTGAATTCGATGAGGAGGCCTCAGACCCCCCACAACCAAAAATTAAAACAGCCATCTGGCCGGATAGACGACCTCACGACCAACATAAAGCAGCAAGCAACGCCGCACATAAGCCAATATGCGGTCTACGCGAGGGCTCGCATCAAAAGAAGGGCGAAACCAGATCCATCTACAGACTACGCAAGCGTGCTCCAGCATACGATGCAACACAACAAACATCCGAACAACGCGGTACACCCAGATATAGGGGTGCCGCACACCCCCTATGTTTCACCGATGAGGTGCTGGACCATGAATTTCCAGAGGGATTCAAACCCGTAAACATAGATGCATACGATGGAACAACAGACCCTGGGGTCTGGATTGAGGACTATATCCTCCATATCCACATGGCTCGGGGAGATGATCTCCACGCCATTAAGTATTTACCCCTCAAACTCAAAGGGCCAGCTCAGCACTGGCTTAAGAGCCTCCTTGAAAGCTCCATTGGAAGTTGGGAAGAGCTCGAAGACGCCTTTCGGGCAAATTTTCAAGGGACTTATGTTCGACCTCCGGACGCGGATGATTTGAGTCATATAACTCAACATCCCGGAGAGTTAGCCCGAAAGCTTTGGAACAGGTTTCTTACTAAAAAGAACCAAATTGTCGACTGTCCGGACGCCGAAGCCTTGGCAGCTTTTAAGCATAGCGTCCGTGACGAATGGCTTGCCAGACACCTCGGCCAAGAAAAGCCGAGAACAATGGAAGCATTAAGAAGCCTCATGACCCGCTTTTGCGCGGGTGAGGATAGCTGGCTAGCCAGATGCAGCACCAGCAACCCCAGTACATCCAAAGTTAGAGATGGAAACGGGAAATCATGGCGCAACAACAATAACAAACACCGGAATAAAGAAGACAGCACGAAGAACACGGCAGTGAACGCCGGATTCAAAAGCTCTCGGCCAAGTCAGCAAAAGCCGCCCTCTAAAGGCGCTAGAGACGAACTGTCTAGCCTAAACAAAATTCTGGACCAAACATGTCAGATCCATAGCACCCCTGGTAAACCCACTAATCATACCCACAGAGAATGTTGGGTCTTCAACTAGTCTGGCAAGCTCAACGCCGTACACAAGGGGGAAGATACACCAAGCAAAGACGAGGATGAGCCTCTCAAGCAAGACACTGGGGAACAAAAGAAATTTCCACCAGAAGTCAAAACAGTAAACGTGTTACACGTGATAAAGGGGAGAAACAAAACGGCACTCCCAGAAAAATATGCCCAAGGGCCTATCACCGCGAAGCCCTGCCACTGGTCGTCTCAACCGACCACTTTCGACCATCGTGATTACTCAGTAGGTATCCAGCGTGCAGGATGGGCTGCCCTGGTATTAGACCCAATAATCGACGGATACCACTTCACGCGAGTCCTGATGGACGGTGGCAACAGTCTCAACCTGATATACCAGGATACAATCCGCGAAATGGGGATAGACCCAACGAAAATTTGCCATAGCAGTACTACCTTTAAAGGAGTAACGCCAGGCCTAGGGGCTCATTGCACGAGCTCCCTGCTACTAAAGGTTATATTCGGCTTCCCCGATAACTTCCGTAGTGAACATTTAACCTTCCACATCGCTCTGTTACAAAGTGGCTATCAAGCACTACTTGGACGTGAAGCTTTTGCTCGCTTTAATGAAATACCACATTACGCTTCCCCGGCGCTCAAGATGCCCGGTCCATGCGGCATCATTATAGTGAAGGGAAGTATTAAGCGATCTTTGCACGCCGAAGAGAATGCGACTGCCTTGGCAGCCGCACACTAAAAATGGCCTCACCAACTAAAGCATTTGATAGGTCGTCAAGACCATGAATGCGGTTAGACGAGTCCGGTGCTGCTATATGTAATTTGTACCGGATTGATGGCCACACCCCTATTACAAATACAAGGGGCTCAACGCGCGCAGACAAGTGGCAATTTCTACTCATTTTTAGTTATACATGGTTTCTTTAAAAACTATCTTTTTGCACGACAACTTTTTCACCTAAGTTCCTCTCTTTTACAGATGATCACTGTGCTACACCCGTCCAGGATACGGCACAACGGAGACACAGGCGCAGACGTGCAGCAGGGACCCGCTCCAAGGATTCTTTTTAGATTAAGACCCCGTGTAAACCTTTTTTACTGTCTCTTGTTGATACACATCCCTCGAATTCTCAGTACAATTGAGAAGGATGCTGGCGTCTTGGCATGTGGCCACGTCAGAATAATGCACGTACCTGGACACAAGGGGCTTCTTACAAAGGGCACTATTTAGGCCCGATTTATACCATAAAGACCGAATACCTTAGGGAGTGTTCGGCGTCGCGAGTTTAGCCTTATATGCATCAGCTCCGAATCATTGTCTTTGGTCAAATGTTGGGTTTCCCCGGCTCCTGTGTTTTGGTGCCTTACGTTCCGCTTTATCGGCTAAGGCAGCACCAGGAGAACTACTGCGATTGTGCCCTGGTTCATCCGGACGAGCACCTCAGTAGAGAAAGTCGAAAACTGACTGTCATGATATAGCGTGAGACTGGTCAACCACTCGATGACCTATCGGAATGTTAGAATTCCTCCGCCTTAACGAAGGGCCGTTTTCCGGCCAGGCATGTACGCACCCCGAGATCGGGAGAGTGCGGAGCCACCAGGGGCTATCTAGTAGCCCCACTGTCAAACTCCTATGGCTAAGTGAAAGTGTTAAAGCATTATAGTCCGGTTGCCTCGTTCGCTGCGCTATCACCTCCTTAATAGGACCAAGACGTTGGGTTAAGTGTGAACACACGTTTTTTGCGAGCACCTCCCAATTATATGCGTGGGGGTTGAAGCCGACGACTGCAATCTTTCAGGTTATATACATATATACACAAACGGCCGCACAGGAGGCATCACATTACTTTCCGGCAAAAGTATAAATACAGCCTTACTATTTCATAAAAACATTGTGTTTACAATGGGAATACATGTCATTCAAACATAATATTCTTCGAGCACTGGGACTCTATCAAACGAGCACCCTCAAGAACCTCTTCAAAATAGTGCTCGGCAGCTACTCGGCCTATGGCCGAACCTTGCGCCGCAACAGTGGTAGCATCCATCTCCGCCCAGTATGCCTTGACACGGGCAAAGGCCATCCGTGAGCCTTCTATGCACGCCGACCTCTTCATCGCGTTGATGTGCGGCACCACACCAAGGAACTGCTGCACTAAGCTGAAATAGGTGTTCGGCTTCGGCTTCTCCGGCCACAAATGATCTACAACAGACCTCATGGCGAGTCCGGACAACCTATTAAGTTCGGCCCATTCGGCTAGCTGATCAGTCAAGGGAAGCGGACGCTCTGGAACGTTGAATTGCGACCAGAATAGCTTGTCCACTTCATGATCTGATTGATCTTGGAAGTATTCGACCGCATCGACAGCGCTCGCCGCCAAGTCCATATATGCGTCTGCCGAACTCCACAGCCAATCCAGAGGGGCATACCACGGATCTCCGAACTTTCTCTGCAGCAGAAAGGGCTTCCTAGCCGCAATATCCCCGGCTTCGCGCAGCTCCTCCTTCTTCGCCCTCATAGCAGAGCGACTGTCTTTGGTCGCCATAGTGGCCTTCTCAAGGTCCGCTGCCTTCACTCGGTTCTCTTCTTCAAGGAACTGGCAACGGTCGGCAGTGCCTTTTAATTATACGGCCATCTTGGCCATCTTTCCTTTGCTTTCACAATGGGCGGCCTTCTCGGCTCTTAACTCTTCGGCTGCCTTCAAAGCAGCCGCATTACTAACCCTCGCTTGTTCCTTGGCTCGGGCGAGTTCCGCCCGAAGGGTCTCCACGGTGGCAGCTCCATCTGCAGTCACAACATATTAAAGATACTGGCATCATGCTGCTCTTATTGTGTGACATTCACCAGAAAACATTACTTACCCTGTGATTCGTCAAGCCGCTTGTTAACAAGCTCGATGTCGGCGTCTGCCGCATCCAGTTGCCGTTTTAATTCGGCAAACTCACTAGTCCGGCTAGCCACCGGAGCTTCCACCACCTGCACATAAAGGCAGTCTGGTTATTGCCTGGGACTATGATCCTCTGTTCGCCGCCGTTCTCGACGACAACCAGAGTCTCAGGGGCTACTATCTACACAGGGCACACCTAACATGTGCGGTACTATCACATATTATTTCACGTACCTCAAAGCCTGTCAGTAGACTCATAAAGGCTTCATGTAATCCGCTTTTGGCGGACGAAATTCTTTCCATCACCGTACCCATCAGCGTACGGTGTTCTTCTGAGATGGCCGCTCGCCCCAACAGCTCCCTCAGAACGTCCGACCGCATACCAGACGGTGCCGGACTCTTTTGTTTGCTCTCTTCGGGAGCCGGACGCTGGGGACTTCGGGGGTCTATGGGATTATCTTCTGGCCTCACCGGATCCGGAGAGGCCCTCCGTGACGACACTTCGGGGTCGCCCGCTTCTTGAGCGGAGGAGTCCGGGGGAGGCGTTTCGCTCTCCATCATCTCCGGAAGAAGATCCCCCAAAGACGAGCTCAGCTGGGAAGGGCTAAGACCCGAACTGCAAGATATATGCGGCGGTTATTTTCTCAGAAGAAAGATAGTATACCTTCACTATTAAAGTATTTTTGGATCACTTACAACTCGTTGGAGGGCTGATCCCCCCGCGGACTTTGTGCGGCAAGAGCACCCCCCGAGGCAGGACCCTCTGTTGGAGACTTCTTCTCTCGTTTGGAGGCCTCGGCTTCCGGATCCTCGGAAGCAGTCCTCTTCCTCCCCCGGTTATCCTCCTTTAAGGAGGCGCTCATTCCCTCGGTTGGAACTGACAGCGATGGGGGCCTGCTTCCGCCCATATTATTCCCCCTGTATCTTCCTTCGAGGGCTCCGGGCAAGGTGCGAGCTCGAGCATCTTTTCCAATACCGGATTTTCCAAACCCTTAGGGTGGGGGGCCGAACATCGAATCATCTTCGCCTTTGTTAGCCAGTCCTGGTCGAAGAGCGATCTCTCAGAAATAACTTCATGATGAATAAAAGCGGTGTGTTTGGCTAGAGGATTTCTTACTTGTTCGGCGGTGCGGTTACTGCTCAGGCCCACATCCTCGGTAGTATCCGGACACTCTATTTGAGGTCCGAAGAGTGACTTGTACATCTCCTCATGCGTCAGGCCGAGGAAACTTTGAATGGCATGTGGTCCTTCTGGGTTGAACTCCCACAAGCGAAGGGGCCGTTGTTTGCAAGGCTGGACTCGGCGAACCAACATAACTTGTATTACCATGACCAAATTAAAATCTCCCTCGAAGAGATATCGAATGCAGCTTTGCATTATAGGCACGTCCTTGGCTGGACCCCAGCTCAAACCTCTACTAATCCATGACATTAGTCGTGGTGGGGGGCCCGAGCGGAAAGTGGGGGCATCCGCCCACTTGGCACTTCTGGGAGCCGTGACGTAAAACCACTCCTGTTGGCATAATTCGGACACCTCTGGAAAGGAACCTTTCGGCCATGGAGCTCCTGCCATCTTGCTTATTGATGCACCTTCGCACGCTGCATGTTGCCCCTCGATCATCTTCGGCCTGACTTCAAAGGTCTTGAGCCACAGGCCGAAGTGAGGGTAATGCGGAGGAAGGCCTCATACATGACAATAAATGTCGAGATGTGGAGAAAGGAGTCCGGAGCTAGATCATGGAAATCTAGCCCGTAATAGAACATCAAACCCCTGACGAAGGGATCCAGAGTGAGCCCTAGGCCTCGGAGGAAGTGGGAGACGAACACGACGTTCTCGTTGGGTTCGGGAGTAGGGACGACCTGCCCTCGAGCAGGAAGCCGATGCGAAACCTCGGCGGTCAGGTATCTGGCCTCCCTCAACTTCTTGATGTCCTCTTCCGTCACGGAGGAGGGCATCCATCGGCCTTGAAGGCTGGATCCGGACATGATTGAAGATCCGGAGCACCTAACCTGGGCTTTGGGTGTTGGAACTCGAGGTGGGGGAAGGGTTCGATTGAGCACGAGAGGGAAAAAGCGAAAACCTTGTCCCTTTATAAAGAGGGTGAATATCAAGCATCCTCTCCATAGCCGTTTAGGACTTGCCTATAATCTAGGAGTCCTAGACACGGTTGGGTTACCCACGACCGCATTAATGAGAATCCCGTAATTGGGGGAACACGATCTCTGCTTTGACAAGACGTGTCAAGAAACCGCCTCGCGTTATGTGTGGAGCTGGTTGAAGAAAAACGGTTCGAATAATCACCGGGCCATGACATAATGTCATGCTGCCAAAACAAGTCAGCAAATTGGATTTGCGAAAATATTATTCTCTCTACCGCGGTATGTGGAACTTATTTTGTAGGTTTTGACACTATCCTCGTATTCAAATTCTTCTGTGATGTATTCGGAGAAGGAACCCGCCTTGCAATGCCGAAGACAATACTGCGCGCCGGACTCATCGTCATTGAAGCCTGGTTCAGGGGCTACTGAGGGAGTCCTGGATTAGGGGGTCTCCGGACAGCCGAACTATCTCCATTGGACGGACTGTTAGACTATGAAGATACAAGATTGAAGACTTCGTCTCCTGTCCGGATGGGACTCTACTTAGCATGGAAGGCAAGCTAGGCAATACGGATATGGATATCTCCTCCTTTGTAACTGACCTTGTGTAACCCTAACCCTCTCCGATGTCTATATAAACCAAAGGGTTTTAGTCCGTAGGACAACAATCACAACATACAATCATACCATAGGCTAGCGTCTAGGGTTTAGCCTCTCTAATCTCGTGGTAGATCTACTCTTGTACTACCCATATCATCAATATTAATCGAGCAGGACGTAGGGTTTTACCTCCATCAAGAGGGCCCGAACCTAGGTAAAACATCGTGTCCCCTGCCTCCTATTACCATCTGGCTTAGACGCACAGTTCGGGACCCCCTACCCGAGATCCGCCGGTTTTGACACCGACAAACATGATATGTGTTTTGCTTGGAGCGTCTTGTATTATTTGTGTCTTTGTTTGTTAGTATGCCACAATCATCCTTGCTGTACACACCTTTTGAGAGAGCCATACATGAATTAAAATTTGATAGAATACTCTATGTGCTTCATTTATATCTTTTGAGCTAGATAATTTTGCTCTATGTGCTTCACTTATATCCTTTGAGCTAGATAATTTTGTTCTATGTGCTTCACTTATATCTTTTGAGCTAGATAATTTTGCTCTGTGTGCTTCACTTAGATCTTTTAGAGCATGGTGGTGGATTCGTTTTAAAGAAACTATTGATCTCTCATGCTTCACTTAAATTAATTTGAGAGTCTCTTAATAGCATGGTAATTTGCCTAATAATAATATAATTGGTATTCAAGATTTGTGAAACTTTCTTTTGAGTGTGTTGAATACTAAGAAAAGATTGAAGCATGATAATTGTTTTGAGATATGGAGGTGATAATATTAAAGTCATGCTAGTTGAGTAGTTGTGAATTTAAAGAATACTTGTGTTGAAGTTTGTGATTCCCGTAGCATACACGTATGGTGAACCGTTATGTGATGAAGTCGAAGCATGATTTATTTATTGATTGTCTTCCTTATGAGTGGTGGTCGGGGATGAGCGATGGTCTTTTCCTACCAATCTATCCCCTAGGAGCATGCGCGTAATACTTTGCTTTGATAACTTCTAAATTTTTGCAATAAGTATATGAGTTCCTTATGACTAATGTTGAGTCCATGGATTATGCGCACTCCCACCCTTCCACCCTTGCTAGCCTTTCTAATACCGCGCACCTTTCGCCGGTATCATACACCTACCATATACCTTCCTCAAAACAACCACTATACCTACCTATTATGGCATTTCCATAGCCATTCTGAGATATATTGCCATGCAACTTTCCACCATCTAGTTCATCATGACACATCCATCATTGTCATATTGCTTAGCATGATCATGTAGCTGACATAGTATTTGTGGCAAAGCCACCGTTCATAATTCTTTCATACTTGTCACTCGTGATTCATTGCATATCCCGGTACACCACCGGAGGCATTCATATAGAGTCATACTTTGTTTTAGTATCGAGTTGTAATCATTGAGTTGTAAATAAATATAAGTGTGATGATCATCATTCAATAGAGCATTGTCCAAAAAAAAGAAAGGCCAAAGAAAAAAAGAAGGCCCCCAAAAAATATATAAATAAATAAAAAGGGGGCAATGCTACTATCCTTTTTTTCCACACTTGTGCTTCAAAGTAGCACCATGATATAGCAAGTCTCATATATTGTGCTTCAAAGTAGCACCATGTTCTTCATATAGAGAGTCTCATATGTTGTCACTTTCATATACTAGTGGGAATTTTACGTTATAGAACTTGGCTTGTATATTCCAATGATGGGCTTCCTCAAATTGCCCTAGGTCTTTGTGAGCAAGCAAGTTGGATGCACACCCACTAGTTTCTTTTGTTGAGCTTTCATACATTTATAGCTCTAGTGCATCCGTTGCATGGAAATCCCTACTCACTCACATTGATATCTATTGATGGGCATCTCCATAGCCCGTTGATACGCCTAGTTGATGTGAGACTATCTTCTCCTTTTTTGTCTTCTCCACAACCACCATTCTATTCCACCTATAGTGCTATATCCATGGCTCATGCTCATGTATTGCGTGAAGATTGATTTTTTTTGAAAAAGTTAGAGTATGAAACAATTGCTTGGCTTGTCATCGGGGTTGTGCATGTTTTAAATATTTTGTGTGGGGAAGATGGAGCATAGCCAGACTATATGATTTTGTAGGGATAACTTTCTTTGGCCATGGTATTTTGAGAAGACACAATTGCTTTGTTAGTATGCTTGAAGTATTATTATTTTCTATGTCAATATAAACTTTTGTCTTGAATCTTTCTAATCTGAATATTCATACCACAATTAAGAAGATTTGCATTGAAATTATGACAAGTAGCACTCCGCATCAAAAATTCTCTTTTTATCATTTACCTACTCGAGGACGAGCAGGAATTAAGCTTGGGGATGCTTGATACGTCTCCAACGTATCTATAATTTTTGATTGCTCCATGCTATATTATCTACTGTTTTGGACTATATTGGTCTTTATTTTCCACTTTTATATTATTTTTGGGACTAACCTATTAACCAGAGGACCAACCCAAAATTGTTGTTTTTTTGCCTATTTCAGTGTTTCGGATAAACGGAATATCAAACGGAGTCCAAACGGAATAAAATCTTCGGAAACGTGATTTTCTCACCGAACGTGATCCAGGAGACTTGGACCCTACTGCAAGGGATCAAAGAGGTGGTCACGAGGGTTGGGGGCGCCCCCCTAGGGCGCGCCCCTTGCCTCGTGGGCCCCTCGGTGCTCCACGGACGTACTCCTTCCTCCTATATATGCACACGTACCCCCAAATGATCAGAACAAGAGCGAAAAACCTAATCCCACCACCGCAACTTTCTGTATCCACGAGATCCCATCTTGGGGCCTGTTCCAGAGCTCCGCCGGAAGAGGGCCGTCATCACGGAGGGCTTCTACATCATCCTAGCCCCTCCGATGAAGTGTGAGTAGTTTACATCAGACCTTCGGGGTCCATAGTTAGTAGCTAGGATGGGCTTTCTTTCTCTTTGATCCAATACAAAGTTCCCCCCTCTCTTGTGGAGATCTATTCGATGTAATCTTCTTTTTGCGGTTGTGTTGTTGAGACCGATGAATTTGTGGTTTATGATTCAAGTCTATCTATGTTAATATTGAATCTTCTCTGAATTCTTTTTATGCATGATTGTTATCTTTTGCAAGGGGTCTCTTCGAATTATCCATTTGGTTTGGCCAACTAGATTTGGTAGTTCTTCCATGGGAAAGTCCTTTAGCTTTGGTTCGATTCTTTGCGGTGTCCCTTAACCCGTGACAGAATGGGCAAGCAAGGCACGTATTGTATCGTTTGCCATCGAGGATAACAAGATGGGGTTTATTTCATATGCATGAATTTATCTCTTAACATATGTTCATCTTGCTTAGGCGTTACTCTGTTTTTAACTTAATACTCTTAGATGCATGCTGGATAGCGGTCGATGGAGTGGAGTATAGTAGTAGATGCAGAATCGTTTCGATCTACTTGTCATGGACGTGATGCCTATATACATGATCATGCTTAGATATTCTCATAATTATGCACAATTCTATCAATTGCTCAACAGTAATTTGTTCACCCACCGTAGAATACTTATGCTCTTCAGAGAAGCCACTAGTGAAACCTATGGCCCCCGGGTCTATTCTCATCATATCAATCTCCATCACTTTTATATTGTTTTGCTATTTACTTTGCCTTTACTTTTTACTTTGCATCTTTATATCAAAAATACCAAAAATATTCTATCTATCAGATCTACTCTCGTAAGTGACCGTGAAGGGCTTGACAACCCCCAATCGCGTTGGTTGCGAGTAGCTATCGCTTTGTGCAGGTACGAGGGACTTGAGCGTGGGCTCCTACTGGATTGATACCTTGGTTCTCAAGAACTAAGGGAAATACTTACGGTACTCTGTTGCATCATCCCTTCCTCTTTGGGGAAAACCAACGCAAGCTCAAGACGTAGCAAGAAGGATTTCTGGCGCCGTTGCTGGGGAGTCTATGCATGATTGGTTATCTTTTCAAGTCTCTTTGAATTATCCGTTTGGTTTGGCCAACTAGATTGGTAGTTCATTCCATGGGAGAAGTGCTTAGCTTTGGGTTCGATCTTGCGGTGTCCTTACCCAGTGACAGAAGGGGCAGCAAGGCACATATTGTATCGTTGCCATCGAGGATAACAAGATGGGGTTTATTTCATATTGCATGAATTTATCTCTCTACATCATGTCATATTTCTTAAGGCATTACTCTATTTTTAACTTAATACTCTAGATGCATGCTGGATAGCGGTCGATGAGTGGAGTAATAGTAGTAGATGCAGAATCGTTTCGATCTACTTGTCACGGACGTAATGCCTATATACATGATCATGCTTAGATATTCTCATAATTATGCACAGTTCTATCAATTGCTCAACAGTAATTTGTTCACCCACCGTAGAATACTTATGCTCTTGAGAGAAGCCACTAGTGAAACCTATGGCCCCTGGGTCTATTCTCATCATATCAATCTCCATCACTTTTATATTGTTTTGCTGTTTACTTTGCCTTTACTTTTTACTTTGCATCTTTATATCAAAAATACCAAAAATATTCTATCTATCAGATCTCACTCTCGTAAGTGACCGTGAAGGGCCTGACAACCCCTAATCGTGTTTGTTGCGAGTAGCTATCACTTTGTGCAGGTACGAGGGACTTGAGCATGGGCTCCTACTGGATTGATACCTTGGTTCTCAAAAACTGAGGGAAATACTTACGCTACTCTTCTGCATCATCCCTTCCTCTTCGGGGAAAACCAACGCAAGCTCAAGACGTAGCAAGAAGGATTTCTGGCGCCGTTGCCGGGGAGTCTACGCAAAAAGTCAATATACCAAGTACCCATCACAATCCCTATCTCTCGCATTACATTATTTGCCATTTGCCTCTCATTTTCCTCTCCCCCCAATTCACCCTTGCCGTTTTATTTGCCCTCTCTCTCTATCCTCCCTCTCTGTTTGCCTCTTTTTGTCCGCTTGGTTTTTGTTTGCTCGTTTGTTAGATTGCCTGTTTGTCACGATGGCTCAAGATACTACCAAATTGTGTGACTTTACCAATACCAATAATAATGATTTCCTTAGCACTCCGATTGCTCCTCTTACCGATGTTGAATCTTGTGAAATTAATACTGCTTTGTTGAATCTTGTTATGAAAGATCAATTCGCCGACCTTCCTAGTGAAGATGCCGCTACTCATCTGAATAGCTTCATTAATTTATGTGATATGCAAAAGAAAAAATATGTCAATAATGATGTTGTGAAATTGAAGCTATTTCCTTTTTCGCTTAGAGATCGTGCTAAAGATTGGTTTTCGTATTTGCCTAAGAATAGTATTGATTCATGGAACAAATGCAAAGATGCTTTTATCTCTAAGTATTTTCCTCCCTCTAAGATCATCTCTCTTAGAAACGATATAATGAACTTTAAACAACTTGTTCATGAACATGTTGCACAAGCTTGGGAGAGAATGAAATTAATGAAACGTAATTGCCCTACTCATGGTTTGAATTTGTGGATGATTATACAATTTTTTATGCCGGATTGAATTTTGCTTCTAGAAATCTTTTATATTTGGCCGCGGGAGGCACTTTTATGGAAATCACTTTAGGAGATGCTACTAAACTCCTAGATAATATTATGGTTAATTATTCTCAATGGCATACTAAAAGAACTTCTAATAAAAAAGTGCATGCAATAGAAGAAATTAATGTGTTGAGTGGAAAGATGGATGAACTTATGAAATTATTTGCTACTAAGAGTGTTTCTTCTAATCCTAATGATATGCCTTTGTCTACTTTGATTGAGAATAACAATGAATCTATGGATGTGAATTTTGTTGGTAGGAATAATTTTGGTAACAACGCTTATAGAGGGAATTTTAATCCTAGGCCATATCCTTGTAATCCTTCTAATAATTATGGGAATTCCTACAACAACTCTTATGGAAATTATAATAAGATGCCCTCTGATTTTGAATCTAATATTAAAGAATTTATTTCTTCGCAAAAGAATTTTAATGCTATGATTGAAGAAAAATTCCTTAAGATTGATGATTTGGCTAGGAACGTTGATATAATTGCTCTTGATGTTGATGCTTTGAAACTTAGATCTATTCCACGTAAGCATGATATTAATGAGTCTCTAAAAGCCATGAGAATTTCAATTGATGAGTGTAAAGAAAGAAATGCTAGGATGCGTGCTTCCAAAGATGCCTTTATTAAAGCATGTTCTTCTAATTCTTATGAAAATCAAGATGAAGATCTAAAAGTTATTGATGTGTCTCCTATTAAATCTTTATTTTTCAATATGAATCTTGATGAAACTGAATATGATCTTCCTTTACCTAGAAGGCATTCTAAAAATTCGGAGTGTTTAGATCTTAATGATGAAATTGATGAAAGTGGGATGGAAAGAAATAAAAATCTAGATGTTGCTAAACCCACTATATTGGATTTCAAGGAATTTAATTATTAAAATTGCTCTTTGATTGATTGTATTTCCTTGTTGCAATCCGTGCTAAATTCTCCACATGCTTATAGTCGAAATAAAGCCTTCACCGAACATATTGCTGATGCCTTGATGCAATCTTATGAAGAAAAACTTGAGTTGAAAGTTTCTATCCCTAGAGAACTTTATGATGAGTGGGAACCAACTATTAAAATTAAAATTAAAGATCATGAGTTTTATGCTTTGTGTGATTTGGGTGCTAGTGTCTCTACTATTCCCAAGACTTTGTGTGATTTACTAGATTTCTGTAATTTTGATGATTGCTCTCTAAACTTGCATCTTGCGGATTCCACTATTAAGAAACCTATGGGAAGAATTAATGATGTTATTATTGTTGCAAATAGGAATTATGTGCCCATAGATTTCATTGTTCTTGATATAGATTGCAATCCTTCTTGCCCTATTATTCTTGGTAGACCTTTCCTTAGAACGGTTGGTGCGATTATTGATGTGAAGGAAGGGAATATTAGATTTCAATTTCCATTAGAAAAGGGCATGGAACACTTCCCAAGAAAGAAAATAAAATTACCATATGAAACTATCATGAGATCCACTTATGGATTGCCTACCAAAGATGGCAATACCTAGATCTATTCTTGCTCGTTATGCCTAGCTAGGGGCGTTAAACGATAGCGCTTGTTGGGAGGCAACCCAATTTTATTTTTGTTCCTTGATTTTTGCTCCTGTTTAGTAATTAATAAATTATTTAGCCTCTGTTTTGGTTGTGTTTTTTTGTGTTTAATTAGTGTTTGTGCCAAGTAGAACCGTTGGGAAGACTTGGGGGAAGTCTTGTTGAACTTGCTGTAAAAAACAGAAACTTTAGCGCTCACGAGAACCGCTGTCATTTTTATTTCAAGAGTTCTATTTAGTTAATTCTTTTTTCAGATCATTAAAAGATAAATTCCTCACGTCCAGCAATTTATTTTAGAATTTTTGGGGTTCCAGATTTTGCGCTAGCTACAGATTACTACAGACTGTTCTGTTTTTGACAGATTCGGTTTTTTGTGTGTTGTTTGCTTATTTTGATGAATCTATGGCTAGTAAAATAGTTTATAATCCATAGAGAAGTTGGAATACAGTAGGTTTAACACCAATATAAATAAAGAATGAGTTCATTACAGTACCTTGAAGTGGTCTTTTGTTTTCTTTCGCTAACGGTGCTCACGAGTTTTCTATTTTGAGTTTTGTGTTGTGAAGTTTTCAAGTTTTGGGTGAATTCTTTTGATGGATCATGGAACAAGGAGTGGCAAGAGCCTAAGCTTGGAGATTCCCATGGCACCCCCAAGATAATCCAAGGACACCAAAAAGTCAAAGCTTGGGGATGCCCCGGAAGGCATCTCCTCTTTTGTCCACTTCCATCGGTAATTCACTTGGAGCTATATTTTTATTCACCAACATGATATGTGTTTTGCTTGGAGCGTCTTGTATTATTTGTGTCTTTGTTTGTTAGTATGCCACAATCATCCTTGCTGTACACACCTTTTGAGAGAGCCATACATGAATTAAAATTTGATAGAATACTCTATGTTCTTCAGTTATATCTTTTGAGCTAGATAATTTTGCTCTATGTGCTTCACTTATATCCTTTGAGCTAGATAATTTTATTCTATGTGCTTCACTTATATCTTTTGAGCTAGATAATTTTGCTCTGTGTGCTTCACTTAGATCTTTTAGAGCACGGTGGTGGATTCGTTTTAAAGAAACTATTGATCTCTCATGCTTCACTTAAATTAATTTGAGAGTCTCTTAATAGCATGGTAATTTGCCTAATAATAATATACTTGGTATTCAAGATTTGTGAAACTTTCTTTTGAGTGTGCTGAATACTAAGAAAAGATTGAAGCATGATAATTGTTTTGAGATATGGAGGTGATAATATTAAAGTCATGCTAGTTGAGTAGTTGTGAATTTAAAGAATACTTGTGTTGAAGTTTGTGATTCCCGTAGCATGCACGTATGGTGAACCGTTATGTGATGAAGTCGGAGCATGATTTATTTATTGTTTGTCTTCCTTATGAGTGGGGGTTGGGGATGAGCGATGGTATTTTCCTACCAATCTATCCCCCTAGGAGCATGCGCGTAATACTTTGCTTTGATAACTTCTAAATTTTTGCAATAAGTATATGAGTTCCTTATGACTAATGTTGAGTCCATGGATTATACGCACCCCCACCCTTCCACCCTTGCTAGCCTCTCTAATACCGTGCACCTTTCGCTGGTATCAGACACCTACCATATACCTTCCTCAAAGCAGCCACCGTACCTACCTATTATGGCATTTCCATAGCCATTCCGAGATATATTGCCATGCAACTTTCCACCATCTAGTTCATCATGACACATCGATCATTGTCATATTGCTTAGCATGATCATGTAGCTGGCATAGTATTTGTGGCAAAGCCACCGTTCATAATTCTTTCATACTTGTCACTCATGATTCATTGCATATCCCGGTACACCACCGGAGGCATTCATATAGAGTCATATTTTGTTTTAGTATCGAGTTGTAAATAAATAGAAGTGTGATGATCATCATTCAATAGATAATTGTCCCAAAAAAAGGCCAAAGAAAAGAAGAAGTCCCAAAAAAATATATAAATAAATAAAAATGGGGCAATGCTACTATCCTTTTTTCCACACTTGTGCTTCAAAGTAACACCATGATATAGGAAGTCTCATATATTGTGCTTCAAAGTAGCACCATGTTCTTCATATAGAGAGTCTCATATGTTGTCACTTTCATATACTAGTGGGAATTTTACGTTATAGAACTTGGCTTGTATATTCCAATGATGGGCTTCCTCAAATTGCCCTAGGTCTTCATGAGCAAGCAAGTTGGATGCACACCCACTAGTTTCTTTTGTTGAGCTTTCATACATTTATAGCTCTAGTGCATCCGTTGCATGGAAATCCCTACTCACTCACATTGATATCTATTGATGGGCATCTCCATAGCCCGTTGATACGCCTAGTTGATGTGAGACTATCTTCTCCTTTTTTGTCTTCTCCACAACCACCATTCTATTCCACCTATAGTGCTATATCCATGGCTCATGCTCATGTATTGCGTGAAGATTGAATTATTTTTTTGAAAAAGTTAGAGTATGAAACAATTGCTTGGCTTGTCATCGGGGTTGTGCATGATTTAAATATTTTGTGTGGGGAAGATGGAGCATAGCCAGACTATATGATTTTGTAGGGATAACTTTCTTTGGCCATGATATTTTGAGAAGACATAATTGCTTTGTTAGTATGCTTGAAGTATTATTATTTTCTATGTCAATATAAACTTTTGTCTTGAATCTTTCTAATCTGAATATTCATACCATAATTAAGAAGATTTGTATTGAAATTATGCCAAGTAGCACTCCGCATCAAAAATTCTCTTTTTATCATTTACCTACTCGAGGACAAGCAGGAATTAAGCTTGGGGATGCCTGATACGTCTCCAACGTATCTATAATTTTTGATTGCTCCATGCTATATTATCTACTGTTTTGGACTATATTGGGCTTTATTTTCCACTTTTATATTATTTTTGGGATTAACCTATTAACCGGAGGCCCAGCCCAGAATTGCTGTTTTTTTGCCTATTTCAGTGTTTCGGATAAACGGAATATCAAACGGAGTCCAAACGGAATAAAATCTTTGGAAACGTGATTTTCTCACCGAACGTGATCCAGGAGACTTGGACCCTACTGCAAGGGATCAAAGAGGTGATCACGAGGGTGGGGGGCGTTCCCCCCTGCCTCGTGGCCCCCTCGGTGCTCCACGGACGTACTCCTTCCTCCTATATATACACACGTACTCCCAAACGATTAGAACAGGAGCCAAAAACCTAATTCCACCGCCGCAACTTTCTATATCCACAAGATCCCATCTTGGGGCCTGTTCTGGAGCTCCGCCGGAAGAGGGCCGTCATCACGGAGGGCTTCTACATCATCCTAGCCCCTCTGATGAAGTGTGAGTAGTTTACCTCAGACCTTCGGGTCCATAGTTAGTAGCTAGATGGCTTCTTCTCTCTCTTTGAATCTCAATACAAAGTTCTCCCCCGCTCTTGTGGAGATCTATTCGATGTAATCTTCTTTTTGCGGTGTGTTTGTTGAGACCGATGAATTGTGGGTTTATGATCAAGTCTATCTATGAATAATATTTGAATCTTCTCTGAATTCTTTTATGCATGATTGGTTATCTTTGCAAGTATCTTCGAATTATCCGTTTGGTTTGGCCAACTAGATTGGTAGTTCTTGCCATGGGAGAAGTGCTTAGCTTTGGGTTCGATCTTGCGGTGTCCTTACCCAGTGACAGAAGGGGCAGCAAGGCACGTATTGTATCGTTGCCATCAAGGATAACAAGATGGGGTTTATTTCATATTGCATGAATTTATCTCTCTACATCATGTCATCTTGCTTAAGGCGTTACTCTGTTTTTAACTTAATACTCTAGATGCATGCTGGATAGCGGTCGATGAGTGGAGTAATAGTAGTAGATGCAGAATCATTTCGATCTACTTGTCATGCACGTGATGCCTATATACATGATCATGATTTGATATTCTCATAATTATGCACAATTCTATCAATTGCTCAACAATAATTTGTTCACCCACCGTAGAATACTTATGCTCTTGAGAGAAGCCACTAGTGAAACCTATGGCCCCCGGGTCTATTCTCATCATATCAATCTCCATCACTTTTATATTGTTTTGCTATTTACTTTGCCTTTACTTTTTACTTTGCATCTTTATATCAAAAATACCAAAAATATTCTATCTATCAGATCTCACTCTCGTAAGTGACCATGAAGGGCTTGACAACCCCTAATCGCGTTGGTTGCGAGTAGCTATCGCTTTGTGCTGGTACGAGGGACTTGAGCATGGGCTCCTACTGGATTGATACCTTGGTTCTCAAAAACTGAGGGAAATACTTACGCTACTCTGCTGCATCATCCCTTCCTCTTCGGGGAAAACCAACGCAAGGTCAAGACGTAGCAGTTACTATTAGTGAATCTAAAATCATTCGGGGCAGACATAAAATATATCACTTCAACCCAATTATCGCAGCAACTATTTTAAAAGAAATTAGCTAGCTGCCCGTGCATTGCACGGAACATCAAGATGCATTTGTATGAGTAGTTTATCTTGTGAGAGAAAAGGTTGAACAAGGGAAGGCCTTATTTGCGAACATGGAGAGACATGTGGGTATATTTTTGCAAAATTGCCATAGTTTCTTTCCTATCCGTTAGATATAAATCCGACAGCATATATTGCAGGATGACACACACACCATCATCACCAACTCTGTTTTCTACTCCCTCCATCCGAAAATACTTGTCATCAAAATGGATAGAAAGAGATGTATCTAAAACTAAAATATGTCTAGATACATTTCCTTTTATCCATTTTGATGCCAAGTATTTCTAGACGGAGGGAGTATTTGTCTTTTTAGAGATTTCAACAAGTGACTATGACCGGACCTTACCAACATACTCAAAAAAGTAGTCCATAATTTTGATGTTACCCTCTTTTCTTGGCGGTGCAGTGCCATCTGGATACCTCATAAATAAATAAAGTACTACATGATACTAATATATGATACATGGCGCAGGAGTACTAAGTATTATTAATACAGTTTTGCTAGAACTCATCTAGATGAGATATAATTTGGTCTCATTCATCTTTTATAGCCATTGGATGTGATGCTATATAAGATGCGTGTGTGCTGACGTGGGTTGTATTTGTTCTTGTGCAACAAACTGACCACTGCATGTCATGTTTGATAGTCTCAAGTCATTAAAAGCATACAAGCCCCACATCTCTTCTTGGTTGATTCCTCTATTTATGTCAAAAAAAAGAAACAACGTTAGAGTTAATGCACCACGCCTATGTGTTTACTATTTGGTTTTCGTAAGATGACTTAATACTCACCTTGACGGAGGGAGTATTCGATTTGACAGCGGGCGACGTAGTTCCCGATACGGCTTTAATGCAGACGAGGGAGGGAGTAGCGGTTCCCGATATGTTGAACGGCCAATGCATCCTCCTTCAATTAATGCATGAGGGAAGTAATGGGAGGAGGTCCGGGAAAAGAGGCTGCACGATGTGAATGCAACGCAGTTTGCCCTCATTGCCCTCATATAAAGGCGCCCCTCCATTCCAATGCATCTACCACATCGTACACACCTAAGCATTTTCCTAAGCACCTACACTAAGTGCAAAAGAGCTCACTCCATACCCATGGCGGCGATGCGCGTGAGCGGCCAGCGGCTGCACCAGATGGTCCATGATGCCGCCCCGCGGCATGGCGCTGAGGATCGTCTCCAGACGGTGTTGGAGACCGGCTGGTGGATGGCCGCCGTCGATGCCAACTATGACTCTTAGTTGGACCAGATGATCGTTGCCACCAGCAACAAGTTCACCGTCCTCAAGAAGCTCGCGGACGACATCGTCGTACTCCTCCAGCCCACGCGCCTGGGCTCCTCATTGCATGCCACCCTAATCGACCTCCATGGCCGGAACCTCTTTCAAGCACTGGTGGCCTTGTGACTGCCCGCCGACGCCACAAAGAATGTCCACCTAGAGGTCGCGCTCAGCGCGAGGCGCCTCGCCCTGCAAGAATTCGTCGACCTACACATCCACGTGTACGAGGAAATCGTGTACATAGGTATCTACAAGGCCAGTGAGGACGCTACGACGTTGGCCTTCCTCAACTGGCTGGAAGCCTTGGATGCCTTTGCTGAGAAGCACCTCGACCTCGCCACAAAAGCCGCCGCTCCTTAGCCGCCGGTCGGTGTCCTGGCGCACTAAGTTGAGGAGGAGGAGGTCATACGTTCGTGGATCCATCTTTCTTCTTGCCTTCTGTAACCACCACTATGATCGAATCATCATGGCCTTAATTCTTATTGTGCTGTTGCATTCTCGTTCCAGTCAATACCGACATGTGCGATCCCTTTGCTTAATTATATGCATCACTGTAACTAGTACTCCATCCGTCAATTTATAAGTTGTGCTTACCTTTTCCATCAACTTCGTGCAACGTGCGGGCATCTTGCTAGAAACACTAGAATATGTCTATATAATCCGTATGTGATAGTCCATTTGAAATCTCAAAAAAGACAAATATTTAGGTATGGAGGGAGTAATATATTAGGAGTATATCAAAACAATAGTGATTTCTTTCAAGTTTGTGAACAAATACTACTATTCTACTACTTTGGATCCGTCGCAACGCATGGGCACATTGCTGGTAAAAGGAAAAGGCCTGCCGCGTTCGCCTCGCACCCCCACATGCCCGAGAATCGGGAATACAACACGGCCTGTCCGGCACGACACATAGCTTAGGGAAGGCATGTTGCCTAGCATTTTCACTTTCATGTGGGACCGCCATTGAGCAAACCGACACCCCGCCCGCCGCCGGGTTGGAAAACAGAAACGAGGGGAAGATCTAGCTTTAGCAGAAAAGCCAAGAAATTTGGTGTCAGACGGGGCTCGTTGATAGAGTAGGAGCATTCCGTACTAGTACTACTCCTACTAGTACAAAGTTTGTACTCCCAATACTATATTACTAGTACTACCACTATAAAACTAGTAGGTACGTGCACGGCACAACATCGTAGGAACAAAAAACGGGAAGATCTTGTTTTGGGTGATTTATCTTTTTTTCAATCAACGTAGTATGAATAATATGATGTGGGGGGCACCCATGAAGCTTATGTGGCTTGGTTGCATGGCTACGGAAGGTTAGAGAAAAATAAATAGATAATGTGTTTAGAGTGCACTCCACTAAATAGATATACTTTGGATCCATTGCAACGGACCGCACATCTATATCTATACCCCCTATATAGTGTGTGAAAAACTTTGAAAGTTGGTCGTTGGATGAAGCCAATCCGACGGTACAAAGATGGCAAATCCGAGCACTACTGGCCGTTGGATATCATCCACCAGATTCTGCCACATGTATAATCTAGAAGACTCCATGGTTGAACTTAATTCATGACTAACTTTGCCACAACGAAGCTTAGGCAAAGTTATTAGTTCTTCAAAATGAGAGCCACAAGTTGGCAAGCCTAAGGGAATCTTGCCATATTTTTTGTGTGTATGTCATGTGGGGCCTTAGTGTGGCTTGCCTAAGGTGTGGCTTGAACCAAACACTCACCTAAGTTAATCAAACTTGCCTAACCTTACATTCCACCAGATTTTGCCACATGTTAGAATCCAGAAAGCTCCACATGTAGAAGCATAATGCACAAACCACCAGAATCTCATGCGTGCAATGCACGTGTACCTTACTAGTACTAGTTGGTAGTAGTAAGAAACAAATTCCAGTTTTGGCACGAGCTCTTACTGCGGGAGCACCATAAGGCCTGCCGTAGGAGTTACATTTCCCTCTCGGGGCCCACGGGACCGAACTTTAGTGGCTTAGTGCCCGGCCTATGAGTCAATGACATGCGGCTGGCCCACATGTCGTTCTCATGGTGGTGGCGTGGTTCGCTACTCACTCGTTCGAGATGAACTGTCCGGTGGTGGCGTGGCCATGGCGAGGGTGCCACAGCTGGGCGTCGGGGCGTTACAAGGCGTAGATGGCCACACCGGCGGGTACTACCTATAGTACATAAGTACTCCAGCTGAGGATTGATGGCCGGGATGAAATGTGTCACAGCCGCTGGATGAAAATTCGATGGTGCGGGAGTATAGATCAGAGCATAGCAGGGGAGCAGGCAAACAACGTCCAATCGGGTGTGTCTGTGGTAGAAAGTTGATGGTCACCGCAGTTCAGCTGGCCCGCATGTCATGCACACAAAGGCAGAGGAGCGGTGGGGCCGAGAGGGACGAGGGGCACGTCGGGCGGATGAGGATCCCCTGACGCGAACAATCCTACCATTCTGTGACTGATATGTGGTACCCATAAGCATGGGTCCCACCTGTCAGCGAAGGAAAGGCAGGGCAAGGCAGTGATAGCCACGTCAGAGGATCCATGTCCACGTCGGGGGACGTCGTGCCGTGGGTTGGAGCGGCGTCGTGGGAATCGCGTGTGGGTGTGGCAGTGGTAGAAACAAGAAACGTGATGGTCGCCGTGGTTCAACTTCCATGGACAAGCTATCATGTCTGCTGACACATGTATATCAAAACTAGAGTGTTTATATTTCAAGCACATGAACAAGTATTATTCTACTACTTTGGATCCATTGCAACGCATGGGCCAGCACATTGGTAGTAGTAGTGTCCATCTCTATCTCTAGAGGCCTTCCCTCGTTCATCCTTTTCTCTCACAAGATAAACTACTCATACAAATGCATCTTGATGTTCCGTGGAACGCACGAGGATGTTTCCTTGGGGGTCTCTCCAGCGCGGCGTGGCCGTAGTTGCAAGTTGACGCCCCTTGAGATGCCGACGTTGAGGGGCACTCGGATTTCCTCCGATGAGCAGGTAAGATGAATTTGATCACGTAGTAAATGCATTCTAAAGACTACTTCCGTGTCCATTTCCTAATTCTCCCCCTGCCCACTGTTTCACAGGTTAGGCTCGGTGCGAGTGGAGATTGGCTTGCATATGTACGGGAGGGTACCAACATCAATTTGCACAACATTTACAATGGTGACACCGTTCCCGTAGAACCTTTGTCCAACATTGGGATCAGCCATGCAACGGGCCACCGCATGAATTGGTACGATGGAACCACGGTGAGATTGAATAAGATAGCACGAACCTTGCACATGGCGGTCAAAGGCGGACCATGCTGTCTGCGGCCGATTTGTTGCCGTACGAGTAGGAAGACGATGTGCTCCTTTCTAACCGCATCTTCGCGGTGACAAACCAGGGGACTTATTTTGTATGGGACACATCCTACGATATACTCCCTCTCTCCCAGTTTATTTGTTTTGAATCTTTTCGTTTTATAAGTTTCAAATTCAAATTTAGAGCTCCCCATCACATGTTGAGATTACAATGTCCATTAAATCGTTGCGTGCATGTATAGTAAAGAAAGAAATCTCGAGTTTGGCACGAGTTCATGCTGCGGGAGCACCACAAGCCCTGGTGCAGGAGTTACATTTCCCTCTCAGGGCCGTCGGGACTGAGCTTCAGCGCCTTACTACACCTACCTTTGAGTCAATAACATGTGGACCCGATAGGTGACTGGTCCACATGTAATGCTCCCGTAGGCAGAGGGGCAGTGGGGCCAAGAGGCGTGAGCCGCAGGTCGGGGGACGTGTGGTTTCATGGGTTCGAGCGGCGTCGTGGGAATCGCGGGTGGCTATGGTAGAAACTTGATGCTCGCCGCATTTTAGGTGGCCCACATGTCATGCACACAAAGGCAGAGGGGCGGTGTGGCCGAGAGGGGTGAGGCGCACATCGGGGGGCGTGGTGCCGTGGGTTGGAGAGGCGTCATGGGAATCGCGAGATGAAATGTGATGGTCGCCGTAGTTGAACTTCCATGGACAAGCTGTCATGTCTACGGACACATGCACTGCATACCGATCACTGGAAGGAGTAGCAGAGAAAGCTATATATGCGGATAAATAGTTCCTTATAGTCAAGCGGACCCACGCTACTACTCTATTCCAAAGATATGCACACCATCGAAATAGTCCATCTATATCAATATACACCGAGAGGGAATGATTTTTTTACAAGAGAGGAAATAGTTCATCCGTCCATAATGCCCTCCTTCTGGTGCAGCCTTTTCTTCTTCTTCTTCTTCTTCTTCTTCTTCTTCTTCTTCTTCTTCTTCTTCTTCTTCTTCTTCTTCTTCTTCTTCTCATTCTCTGTGGGAGACGGCTTCGCAACAAGCTCTTTGGACCTTGCAGCTATCTCGAAACTCACACGGGCATCGAGGGCATCATATTTTATCCGCTCGTACATCAAGGGATAATTCTCCCATCCAGACGACCTTAATGCCACCGCCTCGTCACCCTTCTGAAGATTTGTACCGAGCACAAAATTTGCTATGTCGAATAGGGATGGTGTCTGTTTATCACAATCTTCTACAGGAATTTTGATTCTGGTTTGTAGGTCAGCGATGCTTTTCAAATCAAGGTTGTACGACCCCAGCTTCTATTTGTCCCCTTCGATGGCTACCCCACAGAAGTATACGTCCTCCCGAGACAAGAAATCATGAAGATCACCTGGTATGGAGGGCGAGTGTAGATGTGGTACACCAAAACATCATCTTCGTGGCACAGCTGAAGGACGGCAGCACGCTGGATCTTCCCAGGGGCACGCTCCGTGTACTCTGCGTCGAGACCGATGACCCTCGTCTCTACCTTTTTGAGGGAGTTGGATACATTGATGATCCACTACCGAACAACCCTTGGGTGGACGGTGACGGTGGCAACTATGCGCATCGAGCCTTCGACGAGGACATGTTGGACGCTAAAAACCTGCATCTCGATCTCATTCGCCATTTGGAACTGCTGGAACGGAGGGCTATGGTTTGGAGAATTAGGATTAGATGGCTAGTCTAACTGAAGTAGTAGATGATTATTTAAAGAGGTTAAAACAATGTGAACGTAGTGGGGTTTGGATGCAAATGAAGACGAAGGGGAGGTGAAGAAGCCGAGGAGAATCGGTTCCCAATGGAGAAGTAAATGGGAGAAGTGGTGTGCAGGCAGTTGATTAGACGGCTAGGTAGACTAAACGAAAAGGCTATGCGGGTTGACTGATGAGTCGTACCTGTTCGTGTACGTGCCCATCCTTCCTGATAGGTGGGACCTATGCAAACAGATAAAAAAATGTGTCGTAGTTTTTTTTGAGCGCGTGAGTGGGAGACACAACATTCTCTGGTTAAGGAATACTCCCTCCGTTTAGGTGAGTATAAGTCACCTTATGAAAATCAGGTTTTCCCAAAACCTTTAGGCATGGAGCATTAACTTCCTGCTCGACCCCCTCCCAGCCTCGTTAGCCAGCGTTCTCTTCCTCTGCTGCCGCGTTCTACCTTTCCATTTTTCCTCTTCTCAAGTGTGGAACGATCTGCATGCCGTCCTTGATGCACCAGAACGACCACTGCATGCATCGCGGCAGGGCGTTGATTGGGCATGCACGAGAATTTGGTTCTGCTCGCAATATGGATGATACCTGAACAGGCATGCTAGCACGGGAGACCTATTTCCGCTATACAATACTGGAGTACTCATGTTCCTACTAGTAGGAGTAGTAGTAGTACAACTGTGGTACACTTGATGGTCAAAATACTATTCATCTGGTCCTCACAGTGAAGTGACAACACCCTGCACCTGACACTAGTCCAGGCGGCGTGTTCGGGTTACCAAAGTCAGCCTCACCCTATGCACTGTGCAGTCTGTCACCGCCTCTATACAATACATTGGCGCCTCGCCTCGTATCCCTCTCCGCTCCCATAGCACCACTCCATCTCCATCTCCTTCTCCGTCTCCGTCTCCATCTCCATCTCACTATGCCCCCGTGTACCGTCGCCTCACTCGCCCCCCAGTACCACTATTCCCTCGCTAGCCGCTCCAGCACTGACATCCTTCTCCCCCGTAAATCAAGCCCCCTTCCAAACTCCACCATGGCCGAACGCGAACCGCACAGCATCCATATAAGCCGCGATTGGACCAATCTCCCCAGTGACATCCTCGACCTCTGTTGTTCATGTATGGATATGTTGAGCGCCCTGCGGCTGGCTGCATGCTTGAGGGATATGCACACGGCCATCGTCGAAGCGAGGCCTAAGCTTTTCAGGACACCCTGCTTGCTGCTATCTGGTCTTGCGAGATTGGCTCACCATGATACGGAGGCGCGCATGATGCCCCTCGACTTCAATCTTATCTCCATTAGCCGAAACTTCTTTGCAGGTATGTAGTGGGTCGTCGTACATCATTTCCCTCGACATCGATCCGATCACCATCGCCCGAAACTTCTTGGCATGTATGTACTGGGTCGGCATGAACTCCCACTGGATGGCTGCCTTCAGAGAAGACGGTAAAAATTTGGTGCTCGTGAACTTCCAGACCTCCCATGAGATTATCCTTCCTCCGTTGGATTATATAGAGTATTACCATCGCGGTCCAAGTCATCTAGATTACTACATCAGTTGGACGGACCTTGTTTTGCAGAAGATTGTAGAAACATGCACCACACTATTGGTTTCATCTAACCATACATTAGGGAAGTAAATGTGCATATGGAGAACTCTATATTTGGAAGTAGTGAAATCCTGCAATGCTTACCATGTGTACATACCTATATTCGCCCTTCAGCAATCAATGGCTAGAATAATATCCTCACAAAATTTTTGCCCACAGAACACGAGTATATAACAATGCATGGTCTGTTGGTTACCTTGAAGAATTTGTTTGTGAGGACAGAACATGATTACATAACACGCATGACATGGTAGTTTCCTGTGAAGAATCGATTGCGAGATAACATGAGTATAACCATGCATGGCACTTCTATATTTTGGAACCCAGTATACATTTCCCTGTATTTTCCTCCCAGTTCCAACAGGGACATATCAATGTTGTTTCTTGCATTATCCTACTCATAGTCTGAACAATGCTGATCTTACATTAACAATGCCTGTCCTTTTTGATATGATGCAGTGTCCCTATAGTTACTGCCCTTTGTAATCACACCACCTTTGCCAAAAACAGGGAAGCACAACTGGTTCCTCGTTCGATCAGACGACGACAAAAGACTGATGATCATTCGGACACATGAGCCAGAAAAGTTATATTGCAAAAACCCCACTGTATATAAGCACCGTGTAATACGTGAGTATCCGGACAGTGGCTGTTATGTCTATGAGCAGGATACCAGCTTGTTGGGGCCTTTAGGATTTTTTAGTTGGAGGCGGGTAAACAGCCTTGGTTCACACTCTCTGTTTCTCGGACTCAATTATCCGATTAACCAGGAGATCACCGTTGGCAAGGACCTTGATGGCAGAGAGCCTCTGTTTGCTATGGAAAACTGTGACTGCACGGCAAGCCCTAGGAGTTCGGGTGCAAACTCCCTTGATTGTCAACAATATAGCCTGCAGCCAAAAGAAGGTGAGAATGACAAAGGCATCCGGATTAACTTTGATCCTTGGATGTCACAATTACGACATGCAGTGATGTGGTTCAAGCCTTCAGGTTGATAGGTAATTGAGCTGTTGCATCGAAAGGGTGGAGTACTGGTGTCTCTGGATCACTGGTCGCTGAAGCAGGGCTGCAAATTATGGTGGTGTTGGATCATCTCTTCGAATGACTTTGTTGTCTTTGCTGCTGGTTCTGGATGGGTAGTTCCTTCTTTTGTTATGCATATTCCTTGTCATTTGGTCATCCTCGTCTATGTCACTCTTACTATGTAATAGTTGCTTCTGTTTAGAATGTCATTCTCGTTTGGATCACGAGAGTCTAAGCGCTGCAGATGGGTGCATTTTGGTGGTGTAGCAAGACTTCTTATGAACTATCATGTCTTGCTGTTTATGTCAGTAGTAGTCACTAGTCAGTGTTTGAATGTTGTATATATCGTTGTTTCGAACTGTTTATTGTCTCGAACTACTGGTGGGCTAAATGAGGGTATCACCATTCTCCAGTGTTCAGAGTATATCTCCTTTTTTCAAGTTATATAATTTGAGCTCAGTGTCTTTTCGATGATGTACACTTGTTTGGGCCAGTGAGGTGTCGTTGAATATGGGCCGAGTAGTAACGCAATGCCAAACAGGTCAATTATGACTCTCAGGTTGGGCTCTCAAAAGATCCTAAAAAAAGGCCGAGCTCTCCAAAAAAGAATAAGGACTCTTAGGTCGACATGTGGGCGCCACCGGTGTTTTCGTGCGCTTGCGCGCCAAGAGCATATTTGCGCGTTGAAGTCTGTCCACCACCGGCTGATTTCTTCGTCAGGTTCCGGACAACTTTCGGCTGCAGTCGTGTGTTCGAATCTTCCCGGCGTTTGTTCTGCGATGGCGCGCTGGTGAGCTTTGATCGGTGGCACCCAGCATGGGGCTCGGTGCCCTCTGAGCTTGAGTTTTTAACAAAGCTTACCTTCCATGGCATGCCTCGACGTGCTTGGAACAACGAGTCCATGAACGAGCTTATCAACGACCTTGGAGGTGAGCTCGCAAGTATGTTTGTTCCTCCAGACAGCTGGGCTCTGACGGTTATGGCATGGATGAAGAAGCCGTCCACCATACCGAAGGTGATTGGTGTTGATATACTGGTGCAGGAACCGGGGTTGTACTATTCGTCGCCACCAAGGCCGCCGTGGACCGCGTTAGGGATGTACCTGTATCGAGTGTTCGTGCATGTCGAAGAAGTGGTCAATCCATCAATCGAAGTCCTGCCGCCGCCGCTGGTGCCAGGGTCCGTCGACGACGTCCATTACAGGAGTCAACGTCAGACTTTCCCCGTGTTGCTCGGAACGATGGATGGCACAGGGCCTACTCCATCATGCGGCAGAGGCCACTGCTACTTTGGGAGAAGAGGCAGGGCTGGCTGCCTGGACGTGGTCTAATTTGAGGTAATAACTGAATCTTGTCAGATACTAGTTAAATCCGAGCTATGGGTGTGAAGCACTGATATGCCAGTACATTTGATTGTGACCTGTTCTAATTTTGTACCTAAACTTTTTTAGAAAGGGTTGTACGTCAACTTAATGTGCTAGCAGAACTTATTGTGGTGTCTGTTTGTTTTCTTTGCACAACATTCAAGATATTTCCCCGTCATTGATAAAGATGATGAACCGTTATGTACGACTTCGTTGGTTTCAACATAGCCCTTCCCGTAGCGATCCACTGCTTCCATCCTGATTATGTTGCCTGCGTGAAATTTTTGTATGCAAGTTCAGTGTGCTATGATGTTCTATATGATTGTGTCAACTATATAAGTTTTTACTGAGCATCAGCAATGCATATGGCTGAAATATGTATTTACGAGCATCGATCGATGGGTCTCTCTCTCTCTCTCACACACACACACACACACACACACACACACACACGCACACACACGCGCACACGCACAAGTGGGACCCATTGAATTATTTATTTGCTCGTGATAGCTTTTAATTAGGTTCCACTGTAATCTAACTTTTTTCTTAAGTTATTAATTGAGCTCAGTGACTTCAAAAAGTTGTACAGAAGCCTTGTTTGGGCCTTTCCGGTGTTGCTGAATGTGGGCTGAGTAACCATGTTAGGTTGTACTGTACTACACATGCCTTTTTTTTTCAACATCAGCAATGCAACTGGGCCGACAGTTGTACACAATATCCGGGTCAACTTGTTATTCTCCGCCCCGGTGGGCTGCAAACTTTCCTTGGAGGTATGCATTAGGCTTAACAAGAAAATGGACTTTAAGAAATAATAAATGGGATGTAATTATAATAACTGGATAGTTACTATGCACCAAACACATAATTAGTCTGAAAAATATATTATTTTTGGAATTTGAAAATTTTAATTTCATTACTTGTTGCGCGCACAATATTTCATTGGATTTTAACGTAATACAACTTTATTTTGAAATTATATTTAACCCGACTAGAAATTTCGGGTAAAAATATTTCGGATCCCATCAAAATGTGGGAATTTTTTTGAATTATGTTTTGAGCGGTTGTTTGAAATTATTAATCGTTGTCCTAGCTAGAAGTTGGGCTGTACTTTTAACAAACTGTAAATAGGCTGTAGTAAATTCCATTAGAATTAAAAAATGGGCTGTACATTCTTACAAATCGCAAGTGGGCTATATGTTCTCTGCCAAATCCGAGCTCTGGGCCTACTAAGTTGAAGCGTAGCAAGGGCTTTGTCAACTTAGTCAATATAAACGATTCTAGCTGCAGTGATCGTACGATGTCCATCCAACGGCCGTAGTGCTTCTTCAACCTCTGGTCTTCTTGCTCCAGTCGCCCAAAGCAGCGCCGGTCGTGTCGCGTGCTCCTGCCTCCCGTGGCCAGCTGTGATGCCGCGGAGGCCTCACCGTCCCGTACTACTCCCACCGCTGGCCAGGCCATCCCTCTACTCACCCACACCCCCTGTTATTCTACGGCGATGGCATCCTCACACCACAGCCGAACCAGTGAACCCTCGTACTCCTCTCCGCGCGGGCTTCCGCTGCTGCGCCACCGCCATGGTGCTCTTGGCGTGGCGTGGTCAACGACCGACTTCCATCAGAAGAGTACTGTACGTGGAGAGGCTGACAGCTGGGTCCAGGCGGCCGCAAGGAAGTGCCTCCTTATTACGCGCAAAATAATTATTCCTCCACCTGACAGCAGGGACCCACCGGACGGGCCACCTTATTTCGCGAAAAAAACGTTTCCCCCCTGACTGCTGGGACCCACCGGACGGGCCACCTTATTTCATGAAAAAAACGTTTCCCCCCTGACTGCTGGGACCCACCGGACGGGCCAGCGTATTTCGAGGAAAAATGTTCCCCCCGCCGTCAGCTCGGACCCATCGGAAGTGCCTCCTTATTACGCACAAAAAAATGAATACTCCCCCTGCTATCTGGGACCCACCATGGTGGGAGGCTGACTTGTGGGCCTACTAAGTTGACTGGGACGGGGGCCTTTTTCAACTTTAGTCAATATGAACGATTCTAGCTCCAGTGACCGTACGATGTCCATCCAACGGCCGTAGTGCTTCTTCAACATCTGGTCTTCTTGCTCTAGCCGCCCAAAGCAGCGCCGGTCGTGACGCATGCTCCTACCTCCCGTGGTCGGCTGTGCTGCCGCGGAGGCCTCACCACCCCTACCATTCCCACCACTGGGCAGGCCCTACAGCGACGGCAGCCTCACACCGCAGCCGAACCAGTGAACCATCGTACTCCTCTCCGCGTGGGCTTCCACTGCCGCGTCTTCCCCGGCTCCCGTCGTCCCCTTCCTAGGCCTCACCGTCGTCCACCGCCCTGGTGCTCTCGGCGCGGCATGGTCAACGTGGTCAAGGAACGACTTCCATCGGACGTGGACTGTACGTGGAGAGGCTGACAGCTGGGTCCATGGCCGCAGCAAGGAAGTGCCTCCTTATTACGCGGAAAATAATGATTCCTCCACCTGACAGTTGGGACCCACCAGACGGGCCACTGTATTTCGCGAAAAAATGTTTCCCCCTGACTGCTGGGACCCACCAGCTACATCTTCGCACGCAAGGAAGTGCGCCCGAGCAAAAAAAAACCGATTCGCCCCCCTGACTGCTGGGACCCACCAGCTACATCTTCGCAGGCAAGGAAGTGCCTGACAGTCAGGACCCACCTGGTCGAAGCGTACGTAGCATTGTCGTTCTGGTCTCGAACGTGTACGTACATATATACTGGTGGATGTAGAGGCACACACGTGTCGTAGTAGAGGCGCATACGTGTCGTAGTAGAGGCGCACACGTAGCATGTACACGTACATACAGCGGCCAGGGTGCAAGAAAGAAAATACGGCCATGTATGTGTACATACGGGCGGGGTCTCGAACACCTACTCGCGCATACGTACGGCCAGGGCTCGTGTACATGGCTGGGTCGGAATGGAGAAACAGCCTCGTCGTCGTGTTCATGGGGAGGCAACGGAATGTGTCGTGTTCATGGGGAGGCAACGGAATGCGCCGTGTTCATCGGGAGGCAACGGAACGCGTGGGAGCCAACCGGCTGGGTCGGAACGGAATGCGTGGTCGTGTTCATTGGGAGGGCTTGGACGGAACAGGCGGTGGAAACGAGGCCTGGCGTATCGCACAATGGAGGAAACGGACCTCCTACGTTCGGAACGGGGTGCTGTTGATTGGGAGGGGTCTGGCGTACCGCAAAATGGAGGAAACGGACCTCCTACGGTCAAAACGGGGGTCCTGTTGATCGGGAGGGGTGTGGTGTACCACAAAACGGACGAAACAGACCTCCTACGGTCGAAACGGGGGTCCTGTTGATCAATAGGGGTGTGGCGTACCGCAAAACAGACGAAACGGACTTGTGTTGGAGCGCTACGGTCGAAATGAGGGTCCTGTTCATCGGGAGGGGTGTGGCGCACTGCAAAACGGGACTCCATGGGATACTGTTCATCTCCATCGTCGACCTCCTCCAGCCTCCACAGGCTACCGTCGACCTCCTCCAGCCTCCACGGGCTCCTGTTCATCCAGCCTCCACCGCGTGCTACTCCACCGGCTACTGTTCAACCACCCCTCCACGGGCACCCCTCCATCGTCTACTGTTCATCCAGCCCTCCACACCATGGGGTCCTATTCAACCACCCCTCCACGGGCACCCCTCCACCATCTACTGTTCATCCAGCCCTCCACCACACCACGGGGTCCTGTTCATCCAGAGGCAACGCCACCGCTCACTGTTCATCCACCCCCCCCCCCCGCAACGCTCACTGTTCATCCAATCGATCGGCTTCAGTTAGCAGCAGTAGCGAAGGAATCGCTCGATCGGGTCCAGTTAACAGCCATCGATCGATCGGGTTTAGTAACGCGTAGCCTGCTGTGCAATAGCTCGGGTTCAGTTAGAGCCCAACGCCTCGCTCGGGTTCAGTTAGAGCCAACGCCTCGCACACACACGCATACGTGTACAAGAGAAACGCGCATCGCTCGGCCCCCGACCTCCCACCGTAACCAGGAACTCCCCGAAATTTTCCTCGCCCTCGCTTCTACCATGGTTTTTTCTGTCATGGACGGCCCAAACAATGTCATGCAGCTGCGTCTCCGGCCCGCCCAGGACGAAAAGCCCATTTTCTGTCATGATTTTTTGTCATAGAAGTAGGAGCCCACCACATCTATGATGATACCGGGTTTTGTCACAATTATCGTCATAGAAGTGTCATATGTATGACAGAAAAAAATCTGTTCGGCCCAAAATGTCACGGATGTGTCTTTTTTTGTAGTGGCTTCTGGAATATTATGGCCTCCAGCTGCACAATTTTACCCCAGCCTCCATCCTGCATATCGCAGGATACATCGCCTTATGCGAACTATTCTTGGGTTGTGAGGCCCATTTTGATCTGTGGAGAAGGTTATTTTGTCTTGTCCCGCACAACCACGAGGGATCGATTTTTGAAGTGGACAGAGCCAAAATATGGCGTATTGCTGAGACCGGATACCTATCCGGCACGCCGAAGAAAGATTACGAAGAGTGGACCTCTGAATGGTTTTACATCGAGGACATGGTAGTTCCAGATCCAGTCCATAGGGGTCTCCCCAAGTTTCCAAGTGTTCCTCTGAAGAAACGCCACAGCTGGCGCCCTCGGAGCCTCGAGGAGGAAGATAGTGCAGAAGTCCGCCAACTCCTGAGCAAGATCAGGACGCTTGCCCTATCCGGACACACAATAGTCGAAGTGATGGCGACCTCCATAGTGCGGGGGGTCCAGCCACTTCAGTACACAAGACTTCCCATGTGGAACTACAATGGGGAAGATGACGCCTCCCGCTGCGATAGGAAAGGTCCGGACACCCCTGCCGCCCTAGCCAAAATATTGGCTGAACTGTTCAAGGGTGAGGAAGAGGAGTTCCTACGCATCACACATAGAGAAGGATATTCCATGTACATTCCTCCTAGCTGGGTAAGCCCCCAACTCTTCTGCTCTACTCACCCCACTCCCTGAGCTCTGCTTTAATGAATATTAACCCGTCCATTTGTAACAGCATTGGCGAAAGATTTCTGAGGGGCTTCACAGCCCCACCCCGCAGCCCGAGGGCCACAATCGGGATCTTGACCCTGGATTCGAAGAGGATTCGGATATATTCGTGGTGCTCGAGAATGGCATGTTTTATCAGGCGAGCTACGACGACACCGAAGTGCCCATCATCGCCAATTACCCTGGTCTTCTCCCCGCTTCGCACGTAAGTAGTCAGGAGACATTTCCCCCGAAAGGGTTCCCTCATTCCGTCTCACCCACCGCACTGTATCATGCTTTGAAGGGGAGGCGTTCTACATACCGTGCTACTCCAGGAGCGACGCTGAAGAGAGCGGCCCCCGCACCAGGCAAGCCTTCGAAGAGGAAGGCAAATGAAGAAACGGTCGGGCCCTCGTCAAAGAGGTATGGGTTTGCAAATGCGTTTTCTTAATAGTCGCATCCAATCGTGACTTTCATGTTCGTCATGTATCAGGAAAAGAGTCCGCCGGACTGTGTCCGTGGGTCCGGTCAGTAATACTCCCAACAGACAGGATCCAGCCTCAGCCGAGGGGACAGGGGCCGATATGGGAGTGACGCTGGACTGTCCTTCGGCCAATGGCTCAGAAAATATGTCTGTTACCAACTCGAAAGTGGAGAGCGCCATGAATCATCTGCGCCAGAGGGCCATTTTACAAGACCCCCGCTTTTTGGAAGAGGCGTTTAATGCCTTCAGCTCGACTGATGCATACATCCGAGCTGCTCGAGATGGGCTTAACAGAGCCACAAAGCAACATTTAAAAGATGTGCAACTAAGTTTACTGTGTCTCAGTATGATAACCGTATGCCAGTAGCCCCCGAGCCTTAAAGTAGTTGGGACAACTGATTTGAGGATCGTTGCATTACCAGGTTCTGTTGGAGAAGAATGACGTGCTAGCTCAAGAGCTAGAAAAGTGTCGGGCGCAGTTAAACACAGTGACTGCCGAACTAGAAAAATCCAAAGTGGCATCTTCTGGTGATATTTCCTTCCATCAAGAAACAATTATTGCATAGCCACCGTGTTAACACTGCGGTTTTATCTCATAACAGGATCATCAGATCAATTGGATGAAAAAGAGTCGAAAAGACTGCATGCCGCAGGCGAGCGGGGTTTGAACCATGTCAGACAGGAGAAAAACAAACTCCAAGATTTAAACACCCGGCTGGGCAAAGAGCTGAAGGATGTGCGGGCCCAGCTAGCCGACTCCATGAAGGAGAACAAAAAACTGCCAGGCGGCATATTCAGTATGTGGCCGTATTTACCTTATAACAGTTTTGAAGTAAAAGTAGCTGATATAGCTGTGATTGCAGGTATATTGACGGGCTGTCCCGGAGAGGAGGTGTCCGGATCATCAAGTGTTCTTCTGCAAGGGCTGTCGCAGTTGCACGAGCAAGCTTGACAGGCAATGCGGAGTGTAGCCAAGGCCTTATGGCCATCCGACTCCCGTCCAGGGAGTATGGAGAAGCTTGTAGAGCTGTTCAAGGGAGTGCGGTGGCGTATCCCGCTATGGAAGATATCGGCTTGCCGAGAGGGTGCACGAGAGGCCCGGGCCATGGTAAAAACACTATATACCAAGCTGGTTCTGAATCACATGGCCCGGATCGGACCGCTAGGGTCAAATGGGGAAGAAATTCCCGTTAGTTTAGTATATGGCCAAGTAGAGGTGGCTGCTAGATACTCCCAATAGGATTGTAAATTAGACCGCCTGTTGGACGGTATAGAGGAGGAAGTTTTTAAGTCCTAAGTGACTATGTATTTTCCTTCTAGCTGGATTGTAAAACGATTGACATGGCCGACCTTTTCGCTTCGATCTCTCGACCCAAAGGTGTGGAGTGTTTCCGATTACCTAAGCGGCAAAATAAACCGGGGTATGCGTGAAAGTCAGGCATAGGGGTCGTAGGTGCTTGAACAGACAAGTTGTATCTGGCTAGTTATGTTTGTATCTCTAGAAACAGACAACAGACAAGTTGTATCTCTGGAAGATGTTTCTTACAATTTCAGAGTCTGGCCGCGTTGCAGGGATTCGACCCTAGTCGATTGTCTGACGCATCACGCAAGTGGTACGCACCTCCGGTGAGAACTTCATCGATGATGAAGGGACCCTCCCACTTGGGCTTGAGTTTGTCCTTTTTCTTCTCCGGCAGGCGTAGAACGAGTTCGCCGACATTGTAAGTTTTGGCCTGCACTTCTCTGCTTTGATACATGTGAGCCTGCTGTTGATAAAATACAGAACGGGCTTTTGCAGTGTTGCGCTCCTCCTCCAGGGCGTCTAAGCTATCCTGCCGATCGAGCTCGGCCTCTCTCTCTTCGTACATGTGCACTCGAGGTGAGTCATGAATAATGTCGCAGGGTAGTACTGCCTCTGCGCCGTACACCATGAAAAAGGTGTGTATCCGGTAGTGCGATTAGGAGTGGTTCGCAGCCCCCAGAGTACGGATTCGAGCTCCTCGACCCAGTGCTTGTCTGATTCCTTCAAAGACCACACTAGTCTAGGCTTAATGCAGCTCATAATAAGACCATTCGCTCGTTCGACTTGGCCGTTTGTTTGTGGATGATAGATAGAGGCGTAATCGAGCTTGATGCCCAGATTAGCACACCAGGTTTTCACTTCGTCGGCTGTGAAATTGGAGCAATTATCAGTGATGATGCTGTGCGGAACACCATAATAGTGTACGACGCCAGATATAAAGTCTATTACTGGCCCGGACTCGTTCGTTTTAACTGGTTTGGCCTCTATCCACTTGGTGAATTTATCCACCATGACTAGCAAATATTTTTCTTATGGCTTCCTCCTTTAAGTGGTCCAACCATATCCAGTCCCCAGACCGCAAAAGGTCAAGTGATGGGGATTGTTTGTAGGGCGGTGGGGGGCATATGGCTTTGGTTGGCGAAGAGTTGGCATCCAAGGCAACGTTGGGCAAGGTCCTGTGCATCCGCTCGGGCCGCCGGCCAATAGAACCCTGTACAGAAGGCCTTGCTAACAAGGGCCCGAGATGCAGCGTGGTGGCCGTTGAGACCGGCATGAATCTTAGCCAGGAGCTGTTGCCCCTCCTCCTCAAAGATACATCTTTGAAGGACTCCGATAGCGCTTTTCTTATAGAGCTCTCCGTCATGAACCTTGTAGGCCTTCGAACGCTGAACAATGCAGCGGGCCTCATTCTGGTCCTCAAGAAGCTCCTTCCTGTTAAGGTAGGCCAGGAAGAGTTCGGTCCATGGGGCAATGACTGCAATGATGAGATGTGCCAATGGTGTTATTTCGGTGGCTGAGCCTCCGATGATGTCAGTGTTTTCCGAATCTAGGGTTATGTTCGGATCTGGACTAGTGTTGCCGTTTTTCCCTGCCACACCACTGATGGATTAAAAAGCCGTTCCAGGAAGATATTATGTGGGACGGGGTCACGGCTAGCGCCGATACGAGCAAGAACGTCTGCCGCTTGATTACTTTCTCAAGCCACATGATGGAACTCGAGCCCCTCGAACCAGGCCGACATTTTTATGACGACAATACGATAAGCTGCCATCTTCAGATCTTTGGCGTCGAAGTCTCCATTTATTTGAGATATTGCAAGGTTTGAGTCCCCGCGCACTTCTAGGCGTTGTATGCCCATGGAGACAGCCATCCGGAGACCATGCAATAAGGCCTCGTATTCGGCTGCATTGTTGGAGTCTGTGTATAGTATTTGGAGTACGTACTGAATGATGTCTCCAGTAGGTGATGTTAAGACGACGCCCGCCCATAGCCCTGCCAGCATTTTGGAGCCATCGAAATACATAACCCAATTGGAATATGCACCGTACTCTTTAGGGAGTTCGACTCCTGTCCATCCGGCGATGAAGTCAGCCAGTACTTGGGATTTAATAGCTTGACGTGGTCTGTATGTAATATCAAATGTAAGGAGCTCAATGTCCCATTTGGCAATATGGCCCGTGGCATCGCGGTTGTTTATAATGTCATTGAGTGGTACTTCAGAAGCCACCGTGATCGAACACTCCTGGAAGTAGTGACGGAGCTTTTGGGATGTCATGAAGAACGCGTATGCTATCTTTTGATAATGGGGGTACCGGGATTTGCATGGTGTAAGGATAGTGGATACATAGTATACTAGCTTCTGAAGCGGGAATTTGTGTCCGTCATGTTCTCTTTCAACGACGAGCACAATGCTCACCACCTGATGTGTTGCCGATATGTATAATAACATCGGTTCACCGACGTTTGGCGCGGCTAGGATTGGGTTGCTCGCAAGAAGGGTTTTTATTTCCTCCAGTCCGGCTGTTGCCGCGTCCGTCCACTCGAAGTGCTCGGTTCGCCGTAGAAGGCGATAGAGTGGCAGTGCCTTTTCTCCCAATCTCGAGATAAAGCGGCTTAGAGATGCCACGCAACCCGCGAGTTTTTGGACTTGTTTAAGGTCTGTTCGCGTAGCCAATTGTGACAAAGCTTGAATTTTGGCTGGATTTGCTTCAATTCCTCTGTTGGAAATGATGAAGCCCAGCAGTTTTCCAGCGGGGACACCGAAAATGCACTTTTTAGGATTGAGCTTGATGTCATACGCGTGGAGGTTATTGAATGTGAGACGTAAATCATCTATTAGTGTTTCGACGCGCCTAGTTTTGACGACGACGTCGTCCACATAAGCTTCAACTATCTTGCCGATCTGTTTCTCCAGGCATGTTTGAATCATGCGTTGGTATGTGGCGCCGGTGTTCTTGAGCCCGAAGGGCATGGTGTTGAAGCGGAATGGCCCATATGGGGTAATGAATGCTGTTGCAGCTTGATCGGACTCCTTCATTTTGATTTGATGGTATCCGGAGTATGCATCAAGGAAACATAGTGAGTCGTGTCCGGCGGTAGCATCAATGATTTGGTCAATGCGGGGGAGGGGGAAGGGATCCTTAGGGAAAGCCTTATTGAGGTCTTTAAAATCGACGCACAATTGCCAGGATTTGTCCTTCTTTGGTACCATCACCAGGTTTGCCAGCCAGTCCGGATGTTTTATTTCTCTGATGAATCTGACCTCAATTAGCTTGGCCAGCTCCTCCCCCATAGCTTGTCGTTTGGGATCGGAAAAGTGCCGCAGTGCTTGTTTGATTGGTTTGTATCCCTTTAAGATATTAAGGCTATGTCCGGCCAGCTCACGTGGGATTCTAGGCATGTCAGAAGGGTGCCAGGCGAATATATCCCAGTTTTCACGAAGGAAATCCCTTAGTGCGGCGTCGACCATCGGGTCTAGTTGTGCTCCAATAGATGCTGTCTTCTTGGTGTCCGTTGGGTGGACCTGGAATTTGACTATTTCTTCTGCTAGTTTGAAGGAGGTGGATTTGGGTTGTTTGTCTAAGATCACATTGTCCCTATCCACCGTGGAGCACAGTGCGGTTAATTCTTCGGCCGCGAGGGCTTCAGATAATGCCTCAAGGGCCAGGGATGCGGTTTTGTGTTCAGCACAGAGTGCTATGTATGGATCACTGACAAGAGTGATTATGCCGTTTGGTCCGGGCATTTTGAGTTTCATATACCCGTAATGAGGTATAGCTTGGAAGCGTGTAAAAGCATCCCGCCCCAACAGGGCGTGGTATCCGCTGCTGAAAGGAGACACTTGGAAGGTGATTTCTTCGGACCGATAATTCTCCGGCATGCCGAATACCACGTCAATTGTGATTTTTCCCGCACACGATGCCTCCCGTCTGGTAATGATTCCTCGGAAGGTCGTGCTGCTTTGCTCGGCTCCTGTATATTTCCATTTTGTAGAGTGTATCCTCATAGATGAGGTTTAGTCTGCTACCACCGTCCATGAGGACCTTGGTGAGTCGAAAGCCGTCCACGATGGGACCGAGGACTAAAGCGGCTGGTGCTTAGACTGTCCTCTATTTTGGTTCATCGCTGGCATTAAAGGTTATAGCCATGTCGTTCCAAGGGTTTACTGTGGCGATTTGATAGACTTCGGCGAGGCCGCGAAGTGCCCTTTTGCGCTAATTGTTTGAGGCGAATGTCTCAAAGACCGTCAGTACTCTGGGGTCATCGTCTTCTGGAGGGTGTTGCTCTGTGGTGTTTTTGGTAAGGATGTCCTCGCCGCTTTTGGCTACCTGCCGGAGTATCCAACATGCTCTAAGGCTGTGGGTTGGTATGGTATCCGGTGTTTTTGTATTTTGCATGGGCCATCGAGCCATCCCTCTAGAACGGTTCCGCGCCGCGTAATGGGTTTGTATTTCTTGGCTATTGGACTGGGCGCGTCATGGGGATGCGCCCTTTTTGTCTGGACCAGTGGTTGAGTTGGGACCTATGGCTCCCAACAAGCTGCCTGATCCTTCTACGCGCTTTCCATTGCGTTGTACTTCTGTATGATAGTTGCCAAGTCAGCGAAGTGTAGTATGCGGCGGCGATTAATGGCGTTGAGGATTCCTTCGTTCGTGCAATTGTTGCGGAACGCTGATATCGCGTCCTCATCGCGGCAACCTTTAACCTTGTCCTTGACAAGGAGGAATCTGGCCCAGAAGTGGTGGACCGTTTCCTGAGACTGCTGTTGTATGCTCGTGAGAGCGCCTATGTCTGGGTGGGTGGGTGGAATTGGATCTAGACCCTGACCCGATCGATGATCTGGAGTCTGAAGTTTTTCCAGACTTAACAGTCCAGGCTCCGAAGTATCTTCTGGTTTCCTTTGCTCGCCATTCGATTCTATGTTCGGAAGGCCGGTCACCTTCTTTTGCGGGTGGGTATCCAGCTCTATAGGGTTGGCGATCCGGACGTAGTCCGTCTTCAGTATAGGGGAAGAGTCACCGTCTTGCTCCTCGACTACCGCTATCTGGTGGGTGATCGGTGGAGATTTGATTTCTCTTTGGTCGGGTTTGAGCCCGATCCGATCATAATCTGTGGCGTTTCCCAGGGCGGCGACGATCAAGCAGTTCGTTTAAAGATGAAAACTCCACCGGATCCATCTTCTTGGAGTGTTGGGGGTCGATACGAAGAGGATTTTCGATGGCCCGAGAGGTCATCGTCGGCTTAAAGGCTGAACGAGCGGTCATGGTAAAGCTGCCCAACCAGAGGGTTTGCCTGGGGCCAGTTCTCCTCCGGTAGTGATATTGTCTTTAAGTATGAGGCGAGTCATCGATCCTGTTGTTGACGGCACAGTGGAACTCTCAATGAAAGCACCAATGTCGGTATCAAAACCGGCGGATCTCGGGTAGGGGGTCCCGAACTATGCGTCTGAGGTCGATGGTAACAGGAGACATGGGACACGATATTTACCCAGGTTCGGGCCCTCTCTATGGAGGTAATACCCTACTTCCCGCTTGATTGATCTTGATGAATATGAGTATTACAAGAGTTGATCTACCACGAGATCTTAATGGCTAAACCCTAGAAGTCAAGCCTGTATGACTATCGTAATGAGTATCTATCTTTCCGGACTAAGTCCTCCGTTTTATATAGACACGGGGAGGATCTAGGGTTACACAAGGTTGGTTACAAAGAAAGGAATCTACATATCCGGTCGCCAAGCTTGCCTTCCATGCCAAGGAGAGTCCCATCCTGACACGGGTGTAGTCTTCGGTCTTCGTATCTTCACAGCCCATCAGTCTGGCCCATGGCTAATAGGCCGGACGCCCGAGGACCCCTTAGTCCAGGACTCCCTCAGCGTGCACGTAGTTCTAGGTCATCCATTTGACTAACTAAATATGAGTTATATGTCATGAAAAGTATATCATTGGATTCTTAAGCGCATGTAGTTTCTAAACATATATTTTTCATCACATATAATACATATATAGCTAGTTAAATTCTCAAACTAGAACGACGTGCATGCCATGTAAACCGAGACAGAGGAAGTACTGTACAAAAGTACATTGAAAATGCTAGAGGGCGGGGCATTCTCGCTTGATCGGTTTCACGAGAGGCGAGGGCCTTTGTGATTTGACAGCTCATCACTGCTGGAAGGTGGGGCCTTGTGATTTGACTGCTTGTATAAATGTTGCCGATGACCTCAGGAGGAGCAAAGAACCATGCGGTATACTCAAGTTTTCCACTGGAGTAGGACTAGTACGACGCAGGAGCGCGAAACATGGCAGCCCAGTGCGATATGGCGATCCCACGGTGCCGCTCATCATTAGCATTGTTCTATTCATGCCTCGCAAAGAACATGACACATGCGATGAAACACCCGAAGCAAAAGAAGAAACACAGGAGCAAAAGAAGAAGGAAGATTGCCCCCCAAAAAAGAAGGAAGACGTAGACACAAGTCTGGGGCGCTGCTCTCTACTTCATGAAGAGTTGACCGTGGAGTCCTAACTGCTTCTTCATTGCCTCCATGACCTTCATCTCCTTACTCGTCTCCTCCGCCATCTTCTTCATTCTGTACATGATGCCAGATTTCTCAACGCGAGCTTTCATTATCTCTTCCACGACCACATTACGCACCTTGACAACAGTCGGGTGCTCGATGCGGAGCTTCACCAACTCCTCCTTCTGTTCCATGACGAGGGCGTGCCGCAGCTTCACCGAGAAACTACTCTTCTCATGCAGCTTCTTCCAGCCAGCGTTCTCCTCCTTCAGCAGGTCGAGCTCATGGCGGAGCTTTGCCTTGTCCTCCTGAAGTTGCAGGATTTCATCGATCACCTTCTTACCCAAGGCAATGCTCTCCTTCAGCTGCATCACCAAGCCGGCGCTCAACTCCTCCTGCTTATTGAGCTCAGCAGGCATGTCGTCGAGGCTCTCCTTCAGCAGCTCCACCAAGCCATCGATGAACTTCTTCTGCTTATTGAGCTGACCGGGCATGTCGCTGAGGGATAACGACTCCAGAACCGCCAGCTCAGCATGCTCGCCTCCGCGGCTAGGGCGCTCCTCAGAGCCCTCTCCTGCCCATGAGTGATCTTTCGAGGTCTCTGCGAGGCGGCCATCCCTCTTTTTTTTCACGGCCTTGGTCGCCGCTCCCTTGTTACAAGTAGTTCTTGACCTAGAGCTCTGCACACCGGCCATGGCAAGGACGGATGAACAAGAAATACTTATGATGAGGAAGGTAGAATGATTTTCGGCTAGGTAGTTCCCATTTTTATAACCTAGTACTAGCACTAGTACTACCAAAACCTGCATAGTGGGAACACGTTCAGGTTTGATACGTACTAGGTGTGAGCAGGTTTGCACTTAATTATAGCATGGTAATACTACTTTGGAATGTAGTGGGAACAAGCTAAAGATTAATTGATGGTTTTGGTTTCGAGGCCCAAATGGCTCCCGATGAGTTTCCTGGAACACAAATTTCAAGTACTACTGCTCAAATGCGGTCGCACAAGTCAGTGATGTAACTAGTCATACATGTCAGACCAAGCCGATGCGTGTCGCGGGTTTGATGGACCGTCTGTTGGTGCCACCAACCATAAGTATTACACGATGGAGACTTCTGGTTGCGGCTTCGGGTGTTTGTCACGACCAAGCATTCAAAAATTAGTGATAAATCAATTACCATCTTTTTCCAAACGACCAAGTATTTTCACAGGAATACAATACATATAGATGGAGTGATTGTCACGGTTGCAAACCGCCATGGTGCCGCAAGTTCACATCAGTAGCAACCGAGTAGGTCACTGCATCGCTGGCGAGGAAGGAGGGCAGCTCACCTCGCCTACGATGCATGCCCAGTAGCGCCGTCGCAGCTGGTCCTGCGATTTGGCTTCTCCTACCGCCCATTTGAACAGTTGCACCGGCTGCTCATGCCATTCCGCAGGCATGCGTGTTCTTTCCTCCGTAGTCGACTCCGTGAATATGATCTCTGGCATTAGCCCCAGCTCAAAATCAACACGACGCTGCCAGATGATGTCATCCCTCAGCATCTCTCCCCTGAGATCGACTTGTGCCCCGCCTTGTGCTTCGCCAGGCTCAGTTCCTTCGAACTTGTCTCCAATCGATGCGGCGCTCCCTTGATCCGATTTCCCTTGCTGCCCACCACCTGAAACGCAGCCATGGCATGTCCTCTGGTGCCACCGATTTGTGATTCCAAAGCAATGGATCCCCTTGAAACGCATGTGGGTTTCGCTCAAAGGCGGCAGTGCTGTGGGCCGCAGTGACATGGCAGCCTGCGGGATCCTGGGATATAAGGGATTATCCATGGTGGTATCCTCCATGGCAGGATCTGGTGGGCGAGGCGGGGAGGCGAGCGTAGGCGCTGGGAGAGCCCTATGAGCTAAGATAAAGATAGTATTACTCTGCTCCGTCCATATTTAAATACAAAAGCCACCAACAGTAACCCAGGAAAAAAATGATCGTGTTACTTGCGTCCTGGTTTATTGGCCCCCTTTTTATTTTGTGTCAATTGTTGACCAAAAATTTAACTAAGAAAATGTTAATGCATGTCACCAAAAATTATATCATTGGAATCACATTTGAACATAGTTTTCGATTACATTAATTTTTATGACATGCATAAATATTGTGTTACTTCAAATTATGGTCAAAATTGGCACAAAATACGAAGGAGACCAATGGAAGTAGCACCCCATGATTTAACTACTCACATGCACGTAGTGGAGTAGTAATGTCATTCTCAACTACTTCCTCCCTCACGTCCACTCAATTTGCATGCATTGTATTAATTGACCATCAATAAAGCGAACGACATTACACGCGTCAAATTATCACATGGGGTGGATCTTCATACAAAAATGTGTCCCATCATGTACCCGCGTGTGCGTGCGAGGGAATGAGTGCATGTGTGCACATCTTCGCTTCGTGCACGTACCTCCAGTGTGCATGAGAGAGGACCAGTACATTCTTCTGGAATCAGCAGCACGCCACTGTGATCAATCCACATGATGATGTCGCGATAACACCTCCACATGTGCCACGTGGCTTCATGGATGCCCCCACATCATTTTAATCATAATATATTAACTGAAAAAGGGAGATACACTATGTAGCATGCCATTGGAATTTTAATTTATGTGTTTTGCACATGCTGGAAGTACTAGTAAGGTACACGTGCATTGCACGCATGAGATTTGGCAACCAAATTATGAATAAATACCACACTATAGCATGTAAGCTTTGAGTCATATATGCATGATGTAGACGTTCATTTAATTCTTATAGTTCATCTCATTCGAAATCAATTAGTTTTTATAAAAAAGTTAATCTATTTTTTGATTCATGGAATTATGCATTGTAAAGTATAAAGTAAAAAACAAATAATGGAAATTCAACTAGAAAAAATGTTTGGGCAATTGTGATACGGAAGATTCTAGAACATAGGAGAAGTGCTTGTGTTTTGAGGTTTGTGCATTATGCTTAAGTTCAACCATGAAGTCTTCTAGATTGTACATGTGGCAGAATCTGGTGGAATGTAGATGATATCCAATGGCCAGTAGTGCTCGGATTTTCCATATTTTCACCGTCGGATTGGCTTCATCCAACAATCATCTTTTAAATTTATTCGCACACTATATAGGGGTGTAGATATAGATATAGATATATATATAGAGAGAGATATAGATATAGACTAGTGTCACGCCATCTAAAGCCTTTCTACCACTGGTGCGCGTCGATCCTAAACAAACGGTTTTTACCCCTTTCCACGATGGCATTTGGAACCGTCGCCAAGTGAGTGTGGGCGATAGGGGGGTCCTTCCCACATGACCCAGAAACCATCGGGGATATGCCCTACTGGCACACACGTTCGGCAAAATGAGGTCGTGTGCGACCGACGAGTACTCAAATACGGAAATACGTATAGTAGAGCTAAAAAATACAATTATACGACGAAATTATTTCCGGTCGCAAGTACATCCCACACAGTTAGTCCCCGCTAAACGTTTCCGTTCGTATGCACAACCCACACAGTCGCTCCAAGGAAAACGTTTCCGTTCACAGGTACATCACACACAATTTTTCCCGTTAAATCGTTTGCGTTATTGAATGTAGCACACAGGGTTCGTAGAAGAAACTGTGTGGCAAAGGCTGTCCATGACACACAGTTTTTATGTGGTAAATGTTTGCGCAAGGTGGCCAAACGCAAACAGTTTTCAAGAGAAAGTCATGTGTGATTGTTCATTGATCCAACACGGTTTATTTCTAGAAACTATGTGCGTTGCCTGAGGTCATCGCCCACGGTATTTTTTCAACAACCGTTTGCAATATCAAAACCCAATTAGCAGGCTAATTGCCCTATTATTAATAATCCATTTATTAATCTAATTGACATTCATATTAAGCACACAATATATTTCATTTCCATATTAAGGAAGCAGAATTTCATAATTGAAATACATCAGAGTACAACATGATATAGCTTCAGCACTCAGCTACCCCATTAGACAACTACACCAGCAGCAAGTTCCACATGCAACATGTAGAACCTTTCAAAATTAGCATCATAGACGGTATATAGACAGATGCATCTCATCTAGAAAATTGCTGAAGCGGAAGGCGAATATTGAGCCTTCATTCATGTTGAAGGTCTTTGCAACTTTAGGCCAGTGCCTGTGGATGATTGGCCGTCCGTCCTTCGACCTCTTTAGGAACACTTCAATATTGAACCATGGGTGTTGTATGAAAACCTTCCTCGCCTCCTGACCATAGAGGTGGTTTGAGAGGTAATCATCAGTGAACTGCTTTGAAAGGCCTGAAAACAAGGATGTGCATAAATATCTTCTCTATATTGGAAATGGGGCAAAGGAGTAAAAAAAGACAAGGTATAATAGTTAGTACCATCTTGTAGTGAACTGATGTCTTCTTCATTGTGCAGACAAAGATCTTGTTTTTTTGTCGCTAATTTCTTTATCCTAACAATCTTTTTGAGTTTCTTGATTTGATTGATATTCATGGACAACTCATTTCCCCATATGCAAAAAGGGTCAAACAGTGGGTCAAAACCTCTGACAACAGGACCTACATGTGCAAGAACAAATTGTTAAAAACCAAAATATTAGAATGGTTCCTGCAATTGCACAATAATGTGCTATTAGACAACGGACCATGCACGTGCTAACCTCGATTGTAAACCTCAGTGCTTCCCATTGTTTCCCTGCAACACATATAAGGTAGTTAGTCATCAGGTTAAGTAAGGGTTCGCATGCTATCAGTAAAATATGTTGATGAAAAATAAGCACATTGCAGATTCATCAGATTAATTGAAGCCACACGGAAAACCCATTTACCCAAACCAAGCATGATTAAGAACTAGGAAATATAGCACTTGTATATGTTTCTCATGTATTAAGTGCAGCCAAATTCGATTTATTCCTCACATGCACAACAATACAAAATTCTACCCACGACAATTGGACATCGCATTGCAGAATTGAACCAAGCAGTTAACTAAACACCACAACAAATGAACCAAACATTAACTGAGCACCACATTGCACAATATAACATTGAACCAAGCAGTTAACTAAACACCACAACAAATGAACCAAACATTAACTGAGCACCACATTGCACAATATAACATACTCCTAATAGAAGATCAGAGAGTTAACCAAACAGTTAACTACAGCCAATTGTAGCAATTGTATTTGTTTCTCATGTATTTACTACAGCCAAATTCAATTTATTCCTCACATGGTGTACAATAACAGAATGCACCCACAATTTTGTAAAGATAAATTCGATTTATTTCTCACATGGAAGACAATACAAAATTGCAGCCTGAAGAATTGAACATCACATTTGCAGAATTGAACCAAACAGTTAACTGAAGATGACAACTAATTAACAAAATAGTTAATAAGTGAGCACCACACTGCACGACATATAGAACATATACACTAGAGCAACAGATTACATGGTAAAATTAGATAGCACAATTCACTAGATTTTGTGAAGGAAAGGCAGGAGCAACACACGCAACGGGTAAACCAAGCATGCTTAACCGGCGTAGCTAGCAATTGGCAAGGTGCTCCTCCAAAATATGGTGGTCGGCACGAATGGCAGCCATCGCGACCTCATCCGCGCGTGCGGCCGCGATTTGCTTCTCCGCTGCCAAATGCTCCTTGAGGTCCTGGCTATACTACGTGCACCATGGCTTAGGCCGGTGCTTATTTTGGAGGGGTCGGTGATTTAGGTGGAAGGTGTCGCGCTTGCGCCGGCGGTCGAGGCATGTGAGATGTGGAAGGAGGAGGTGGATGGGGGTCGGGCCTGCCTGGATAGAGGAGGCCGAGCAGCATGAAGGAGGGTCGCCAGCGAGGAGGCGGCGGCGCTGCAAGCAAGGAGTGGAGGTTTCAACTTGGAAAGGAAGATGGAAAAAGTGGAAATGTGGCTTTTGGTAAGGGGGAGGGGGCGGGGAGGTAGATATTTTTGCGGAAGCCGAAAATTTGGAATCGCTTCAGCCAAAAAACTAGCGCACAAAGTGTCATCAGACACGGTCCCTCATTCAGAATTGTGTACGATATGTGGACATCACAAACGATTCAGATAGCTTAACCCGTGTGTGATTAGTTTGAACGTCAAAAGTTTTGGTTCGAATTTCCATGGTTACAGTGGTCATCCACGTCATTGCATAATTTGGGTACACAAAGGAGACTACAGCACACCCACACTTCTTAATCGAGCTAGTTCAGCACTTAAACAGAGCTAGCTGACCTAAACATTACTCTAACAAATTAAAGACCGACGCTCTTAATTAAACAAATCATAGAGTACTACTACGGCTGGTGCTCGTCAATCTCCACCGCCACCTCCATGTCCAGCCCGCGTCCGACGGTATCCTGGGGAAGGGGCTCCATGGCATCCATCGCACCATACTCGGCAAGCATCTCGCCATTCACTTCCTCCATCTCTTTGGAAAAGGCCGCCACGAGCTGGGCGTGGGCAGACACGATCTGGGCTTGGACGGGCTCCGTCGTCGCAAGGTATGCGGCGAAGGAACGGACGGCTGCTCAAACGCTCTTGGCGATTGCCAGCTCTTTGACCGTGGGTTGTCGACCGTTGTTGGAGAATCTTCATTCGATTTGTGTGGTGACCGCTAGAAGCTGGGCGTGGGCTTCCTCGACATGGTCATGGGCGGCCTCCATCAGGGCTAAGGCCGCCGCTGCAGAACGGACAGCTGTTGTGCCGCTCTCGCTAGTTGCTATCCCCGAGGCAGATGTTATTGCTGCCACCTGATAAGCAACAATAGCCGTTTGGGTTGCCTTTGCCGTTCGGTCGCAAATTATGGCCGCGCTCATGCACCTTGTTAGCACGCGCATGGCGGCTACGGCCGCGCTCTCTTGTGAGTGGGCCACCGAAGTTGCCCTCGTGACGCGGGTCCACGTGCCCATCTTTCACCGATGACGATTGAACAGTGAAATGATATTTGGGGAGCGAGCTAGTGTGCTTGAGACGCCGACTGTGGACTGTAACCGACGCACCTTCTCGTATAAGCCATAGGCGTACTATACACCGACGGTGCTCTAAGATATTTTGTACTACATCTCACACGGTTGCTGATAATAAACTGTGGGCGATCTACTTGATTTTTCATCTTGATTTGAATTACATAATGGGGTCACAGCGGCAATGGACGGTGTTTGAATTGCTAGACCTTTTATCTAGAGTGAACATGCAACTATATGTGTGTCGTAGAAGAATTGGAATTATTCAGGGTTCATTTGAACATTTTATACATTAAATTGGTTTTCTAGCCATTTCAGGTGAACAAGTCAAATTTGAACTACATGCACATGCTCCAGTGCATATAAATTGGTTGAAAAATCAAATCTGTGTCCTTGGGTGCATGCTTAGGTCCCATGCAAGAAATGGGAATGAATTTCAAACACCAGGGCACCGTTGATTGCGGGCGAAACATTGAGATGCCTGGTTTTTAAATTCTAGTAAATCCAAAAGTCATCTGAAATTCATGAAACTTGGCATGCTATCATGGAGCGACATCAACATGCCGTGCTACAAACCGGAGCTTCTCACAAACCAGAGCTTCTCACAACAAGCATGATGGTTTACGGTAGGGAACGTCCCACCTTTGGGGACGAAACAATATTCATTGCCTCTTATTGCTTTCAATTTTTTTCTCGTGTCAACATAGAACAACAGGAGCGTTGTGTGATTTTTTGTGATTTTTCGGGGTTTGTTTGGACATTTTTATGCATTAACTGAGTTTTCAATGCATTTTATGTGCATAATTCAAATTTGAACTACATGCACATGCTCCAGTGCATATAAATTGGTTGAAAAATCAAATATGTGTCCTTGGGTGCATGCTTAGGTCCCATTCAAGAAATAGGAATGAATTTGAAACACCGGGGCACCGTTGATTGCCGGCAAAACATTGAGATGCCTGGTTTTTAAATTCTAGTAAATCCAAAACTCGTCTGAAATTCATGAAACTTGGCATGCTATCATGGAGCGGCATCAACATGCCGTGGTACAAATTTTGTCCCATTTGGGGCAGGTTTGGGTATATGCTTCTCACAAACCGGAGCTTCTCACAACAAGCATGATGGTTTTCGGTAGGGAACGTCCCACCTTTGTGGACGAAACGATATCCATTGCCTCTTATTGCTTTCAATTTTTTTCTCGTGTCAACATAGAACAACAGGAGTGTTGTGTGATTTTTGTGATTTTTCGGGGTTCGTTTGGACATTTTTATGCATTAACTGAGTTTTCAATGCATTTTATGTGCATAATTCAAATTTGAACTACATGCACATGCTCCAGTGCATATAAATTGGTTGAAAAATCAAATTGTGTCCTTGGGTGCATGCTTAGGTCCCATGCAAGAAATGGGAATGAATTTCAAACACCGGGGCACCGTTGATTGCCGGCAAAACATTGAGATGCCTGGTTTTAAATTCTAGTAAATCCAAAACTCGTCTGAAATTCATGAAACTTGGCATGCTATCATGGAGCGGCATCAACATGCCGTGGTACAAATTTTGTCCCATTTGGGGCAGGTTTGGGTATATGCTTCTCACAAACCGGAGCTTCTCACAACAAGCATGATGGTTTTCGGTAGGGAACGTCCCACCTTTGTGGACGAAACGATATCCATTGCCTCTTATTGCTTTCAAATTTTTTTCTCGTGTCAACATAGAACAACAGGAGTGTTGTGTGATTTTTGTGATTTTTCGGGGTTCGTTTGGACATTTTTATGCATTAACTGAGTTTTCAATGCATTTATGTGCATAATTCAAATTTGAACTACATGCACATGCTCCAGTGCATATAAATTGGTTGAAAAATCAAATATGTGTCCTTGGGTGCATGCTTAGGTCCCATGCAAGAAATGGGAATGAATTTCAAACACCGGGGCACCGTTGATTGCCGGCAAAACATTGAGAGGCATGGTTTTTAAATTCTGCTAGTAAATCCAAAACTCGTCTGAAATTCATGAAACTTGGCATGCTATCATGGAGCGGCATCAACATGCCGTGGTACAAATTTTGTCCCATTTGGGGCAGGTTCGGGTATATGCTTCTCACAAACCGGAGCTTCTCACAACAAGCATGATGGTTTTCGGTAGGGAACGTCCCACCTTTGGGGACGGAACGATATTCATTGCCTCTTATTGCTTTCAATTTTTTTTCTTGTGTCAACATAGAACAATAGGAGTGTTGTGTGTTTTTTTGTGATTTTTCGGGGTTCGTTTGGACATTTTTATGCATTAACTGAGTTTTCAATGCATTTTTTGTGCATAATTCAAATTTGAACTACATGCACATGCTCCAGTGAATATAAATTGGTTGAAAAATCAAATATGTGTCCTTGGGTGCATGCTTAGGTCCCAGAAATGGGAATGAATTTGAAACACCAGGGCACCGTTGATTGCCGACAAAACATTGAGATGCCTGGTTTTAAAATTCTAGTAAATCCAAAATTCTGTTAACCATTCACGTGATGCCATGTGTCTTGGTTTTAATGGCTGTAGGAGGTGCCGTGCGGACAGCTGCTTGACCTTGACTGAACGGGAGGCGTGCAAGAGATATTCGGTACGCAGGCTGACTGAGAGGCGCGCAGGTTGTCCTTGAGTGCGCAGGCTCACCGGGAAGCCCGCAAGCTGTATGCTGTGCATGCTCATTGGGAAGCGAGCCGTTTGACTTCCATGGCCACCCGCCTTGCTCGCATACTGTCCATTAATGGCGCCCAAGCCGTAGTTTAATTCGCTTTTTAAATATAAAACACTCATCGCAAACGTTTTAGTTAGAACACCCGTATGCAAACCGACAGCTTCCCCAGGAAGCCAAGAGAAAATGTGCCGAGCAGGATTTCTGCAGCTCTTGATCGCAAATGTTTTAGATAGAACACCCGTATGCAAAGTGAGAGTAGCGCAAGATTTGTGCATCCCTTCAACACAAACAGTTGTTTTGGATGACCCGTGTGGAACCACGTACAAACAATTTGGTAAGATTTGTCAATCCTTGTAACACTGCGATTTGTCAAAATATGAAGCTAAAAATCACTAGCAATATCTAATTTTTGCAACTAAAATTCAGTAATTAAGCATAGATTTCATTCATAGATTAAGCAGTCGTTCTTAATTTATACAAACAGTTCAACTCGACAGCTGGACCGACCAAACTTTTCCCCAATTGTTGCCAACCACGTACTGAAATAGCTAGTTCAACTATATATACTAGCTAATTTTAAGTACGTTGTACAGTTCCACCACATATATAGTCAGATGAACTGAACAAAATAGCCCCTAAATACTACTACTACTGCGGAGGGGCTTTGTACTACTTCCGGCTGCCCCTCCTCTGTCGAGCGTGCTCAGTAAGAGGCGGAGGAGGAGGAGCCTACCGACGAGCTGGGCAACCGCAATGCGGTGCCTGGTGTTAATGCAGCTTCAGCGATGCTTGCCTCGAACGCCCTCTGCCGCTCCAGATGACCCCTCTCGAAGCGGTGGTTCTCCTCGTAGATCTCCTGATTCATCGCCTCTGAGGCGGCATGTGCCGCTGCCACTGCGGTGGTAAGGCTCTTTGCATGCTCGACGAGGCGCTCCTCCTCCTCCCGCAGGAATTCAGTGTAGCACGCAAGGTCGCTGTCGCACGTGTGGGCATCCACCTCCCTCCTTCGGGCGGCGGTGGCGGAGCGGGTGATGACCCCGACGGTTGACGGTGGGCTGGCGGCCATGGCAGCCGACGACGGGGTGGCGGCCACGACCACCACCTCCCGCCTTTGGGCCACGGTGGCGGAGCGGGTGATGGCCATAGTGGCCGTCTGTGGGGTGGCGGCCACGACGGCCATCTCCCGCCTTCGGGCTGTGGTGGTGGAGCGGGCGATGGCCCTGGCTTTCGATGGTGGTGTGGCGGCAACGACGGCCGAAACAGCTGCCGACGGGCACCGGCGGCGGAGCGTGTGGTGGGTGTTCCGCGCACACCCAACAGGGACGCCGCACGCACTACACTACATCGGGGACTGCGCCGCCACCGCGGTGTAGCCTCCTAGATGGAGCTGTCCTCTGATGACGGCAGAGTGGCTGAGTGACGACGACGGACCAGTGCCATTGATGAATGTGGGAGAAGCAGATGAGATAAGCTACTGAGATGGAGGGGAAAATGCGACGCAGGACTCGCTGGCCATGAGGGTTTTTATAGCTAGCCGGTAAGCATAGGGATTTTGGGGGATTTCACTGAGTCAGGCGGGAAGTTTGCGCAGGAACCTGTGAGGTTGCGTGGGAATGGGCTCACCAACGATTCATTGGTGCCATCGTTTGGCAAAAAGAACACCCCCGCGCGCTGCGCAAACTTGCGATGTAAGCCGTCTGCGGCAGCGGGGTGACAAGACGTGCGAGGGGAGGACGAAAGGCCACGTACACATATGGTTAATAAAAAAATGTTTGCGATTTAATTACCTACTATACCACTGTCCTGGTTTATAAGTATGATTTAACTAATAAAATATGAATGCATGTCGCCAAAGATTATATAGTTGGATTTGTATTTGAACATAGTTTCCAATTATATAATTTTTAAAACATGCATTACATTTTGTTGGTTAAATTTGAGGGCAAAGTATGGCACGGAATATAAAGGAGACTATAGACTAGACGGAGGTGGTACCACATGGCCGCTCTCTACGCAGCGACGCAACTGTCGGTTGGCTTGTAGGCGACCATTTGCTACGTGTTCAACTACTCCATGCGTGTGGTTGCTTGCGGTTCAGGCAGCCACGGCGTGCTCGCGTCCCTCTGGGTGCTCTGCCCTCGTCCCTCCACGCGCGATGCCAGCGTTTTGGGCCAGCGCACGATCACGCACGTTCGTGTGCAAGCGGTTGCGCCGGGCGTGGCGCGACGATGCAGTTACCCGCTGCAAAAACTGCCATGTGGACGCGCCGAGAATCCACGCCGCCCGGCCCCCTTTTATTCCTGCGGCCGTTTACCTTCATCTCTCGTGTCACACATCACAATAAGCACACCCATGAGGACACATATAGAGAGGACATCCAGCGGTTCCAATGGCGCTCCCAGCGGCCGACGACGACAACGGCAGGCAGTTCACCACGCATCACGTAGTGGACACCCACATGAGGGGGAAGGCCCTCTCGGTGGTGTACACGAACGATCCGGTCTCGATGGAGAGCTCCATCCAAACTATGGAGAAGTTCCTTGCCGAGGACAAGTACCGAGTGGGCGGCTTCGACCTCGAGTACACCATCGGTCGTGCCGGGCATGATCAGAAGGTTGTCGTCGCCCAGTTGTGCGTGCGACATGACGTCCTCATCTACCACTTCCACCTTGCCACAAGGCCTTGCGAGCGTTTCTCCAGGTTTATCAAGAGCTCCGACTACAGTTTCGCTACGGTGGACACCACCAACGATCTAAAAGCGCTCAAGGTTTTGGACTTGAAATGCCCGAATCTTGTCAACATCCAGCACCACTACAAGGTCTGGGGCACCGACAAAAGAAAAATGAACTCCCTGGTTGACCTCACCTCGGCCATCATCGACCCCTACTACGCGAAGATGAAGCAAGAGAGCAATAAGGACAAGAACGCCTGGCACAGTGTGTGGCATAAGAGACTGGATGAACAACATGTCAAGTACGCGGCCATGGACGCGTACACAAGCTACGAGATGTACAGGCGGATCGTTGACATGAGGAACTATCTTCTTCCTGACCCAGACGAGGGATCGAGCCACATAGCAGTGGCGGGAGTGTCACAAGAATTAGATGACTATACGATCGTTTCTCCTACTTTAGAATGCATGCAATTGTTTATTGAGGTGTGTGCGAATGATCTGTATAGTCACTTATGTAATTGGATGTTTATTTCAGTTATATATATATACATGTTATTCTACTGTAGATAGAGCAAATCACACGGCTTATTAGCAGCAACCGTCTGTGTTATTATTGGTCTTTGCACACACTTCAGATTACGGACCTGTTTGCCGCGTATCACACACATCTTGTTCAGTTGAACTGTTTCCATTGTGTTGCCTAATCACACACAGTTCATCCCAGTGAACCGTCTGTTGTATATCACACATGCCTTCATCTGGCTGCCCGTTTCTTTTGTGCCTCCTCATCACAAACATTTCATTGAGCTAAACCGTATGCCCTGCATCGCACACGCAAGTAAATTCTGAACCATGTTTGATGCATCTGTCATTGCAAACGTTTTCCACCTTTTTTGACGGTTTTCCTACACCACCATTTGCGATCATTGCATCGCACATAGTTTCTCGAAGGGTCTATGATCATAGTGTCGCGTTTGGACCATCCTGCAGTAGTGTAAACTCTCATTTTTGTACAAATGTGCTCCACCGTGCACCTGCACGTTTGTATGTGGGAACGAGTGCGTGTGTGCACCTCTTCTCTTTCGCACACGTATTCCATGTGTGAGAGAGATACTAAGATATGGTGAGGGAATACATGTCAATGCAATTTGTGTGAAGGAGAGGCCTATATACATTCATGTATGTGCATGAGGCCGGGGTGATATACGAGAAGGGAGGGGATGGGTCGAACGCGCGAGCTATCGATAGAGACATATAGAGGGAAGAGCTGTACGAGCGTACAAGCACTGGGATATGGGGGGCCTGGAAGATGGTGTGAGGGGCAAAGTGGAGGGAGACTATGAAGGAGTGCACAAGTGCGAGATCGATATTTAAAGAGAGGGGCAAGAACGTGCGCGGTTGCGCGCAGTGGCAGAGCCATGAAAAATAAATGAGCTAGGGGCCAAGCATTGCTAATCCTTTACAGGAAGGGACAATTCATCAACTTAAACCATTTTACCAGCAATTGATCTACTGATCACATTCATATTAGCCTCAATATATAGTGATGTTAGGGGGGGCCAGGGCCCATGTTGCCCCTAGTCTTCGTCACTGTGCGCGCGTCTGAGAGATGAAGTGGAAGGCATGGATGATGAGGAGACGATGGATAGATAATGTGTGTGTATTAACTATATAGTCCTATATAGAGAGGTATAGATTGATTGATGTGTACATGGGAAAGAGGGTGAGACTTGACTAGATATATAGATTGATCGGTTTGTGTGGAAAACTGGAAAAGACATAGCTATATATACACATAGGGGTGGGCATAAAAACTGAGTAACCGAATGCCAAACTGAAACTGATACCGATGAAACCGAATTTTCGGTTTTTGCTGTTGATACAGTGAAAATTGGTTTTTACTTGTGAAAACCAAAATCAAATCACTCGGTTCGGTGGTAACCGTATAACTGAAACAAAAAACTAAACTACTAGTCATTAGCAGGAATCTCCGCACATCACGCATCCCGCCAAAGTCGCTAGCGGCTCGCCTGTCCACGTCTCATGTGTACCACGTACGAATGGCCACGCGTGCGCCTGTCCGCATCTCGTCACAACGTACTAGTACAAAGGCCCATGTGCAAGCTAAGCCAGCCTAGGCATGGGCCTTGTACGTAATTTGCATGGCCCAAACACATTAACTAATGCCTCTGAAGGCTGGTGGAGTTTGCATCGGCTTGTTTAGTCCCACATCGCGTAGCTAAGCTCAAGGGGATAGGGTGCTCGAGTATATAGAGAGCAGGGGGCGCTAAGGGGATGGACTCGCAGTTTTATAACCAACATTCGGTATAAACTGAAAACCGAACCGAAACTATCGGTTAGCCGAATTTTTGGTTAGTTGTTTTTGTTGGTTATTTTCGGTTTTTAATATTGTAAACCGAAATTGAATAAAAAACGAACAGTATAAACCGAATTTTCGGTTTCTACCGAATGCCCACCCCTATATACACACATAGAGGAACATTGATCGTTGCACATGCATGTGAGAGATAAAGAATGCCCGAAGTGATGAAGAGGGGGAGGTGTGTGTGTGCATGCATGGGAGACCGACCTGAAGAAAAAGATTGCATGTGTGCGATGGATAATGTCGAGTGGTAGTGTGTGTGCATGCATGCACGAGAGAAAGTTAATGGTGCAATTATAAAGAGAAGACGACTGTGTGGGTGTAAAAGACTAGGTGAGGTCATAATCAATGTATAGTTGAATTCAAATATTTGAATAAGAGATCATGATGTTTGAAACCCATGCATGCATGAATATAACGAGCATGATATACTGTATACACATTGAACAAGGTTGGACTGATTTGAATTTGAGATACGGATGGCAGGCATCGTTTGGCCACATTGCATCCAAGAATGGACACACTATTCAAATTGGAGATGATGGGTAGCTTTCGCATCACATATCTATACCCCTATATAGTGTGCAAATAACTTTTAAAGATGTCGTTGGATGAAGCCAATCCGACGGTGCAGAGATGTCAAATCCAAGCACTACTGGCCGTTGGATATCATCTACATTCCACCAGATTTTGCCACATGTACAATCTAGAAGACTCCATGGTTGAACTTAAGCACGATACACAAACCTCAAAACACAAGCACTTCTCCTTTGTTCTAGAATCTTCCGTATCATAATTGCCTAGTTTTTTTCTAGTTGAATTGCCATTAGTTGTTTTTTACTTTATGCTTTACAATGCACAATTCCATGAATATTAAAATATATTAGATTTTTTTATAAAAAGTAATTAATTTTGAATGAGATGAACTATAAGAATTAAACGAACATCTACATCATGCATATATGACTCAAAGCTTACATGCTATAATATGGTATTTATTCATAATTTGGTTGCCAAATCTCATGCGTGTAATGCACATGTACCTTACTAGTCTAAATGGTGTGTGTGTGTGTGTGTTATGCATGTTAAACACATTGTACGTAGTATCATACATGGTTTAGATTCCGAACATCTAGCTAGAGCATACATGTACTATGATTTGAATTCAACATAAAATGGATACATATATTTGAATTCAAGATCGTATGTACATGTAGTTCATATTTATATGGGAATTTACTACTCCTATATTCATGTCATGTGTTGTGAAGATAATATTTAGATGGTTGTATAACTAACCTGAGTACAACCCCATTCAAACAGGGAAAATGTACTCAAATTTAGTCCATATGCTAGACAACACGAATTGTTTTTTTATTATTGAGGAAAGTGCAAATTGATTTGGTACTATACACTTTAAGCTTGTAGTCCTGATTTTTTTAGTTTTTTGTTGTTGTATTTGAATGCATTTCTAGTAATATAGTAAAATGGGACATGGCTCTCTCTAGTGGGGTGCAAATTGTCTTTTTTTGTACACATTAAGCTTGTTCTCCCGAAATTTCAAGCCGCGTCTTGTTATGCCAAGATTTCAAGCTAGCATCTCTGTCTATCGTGCTGCGAAACTCCCGCCTCTTCAACCCGCGCCTTGTTACCCCCAAATTTTAGAATATCTCTTTCTCTCGTTATGCTCCGAAAACTCCCTCCATCTCAACCCTCGCCATAGTATCCCAAAATTACAATGTGTGTGAAAACTCCCACCTCCTGCGAAAACCCGACATGAGAAATTCCCGTGATACCCGTGAACCGAAAGAACCGCCTAACTCAAATTAGTGGGCGTACTTTCGTAACTTACCCCATATTTCGGACAAGCACGTCCCTAACTCATGGTTCCCCCTCCCATCCCCTTCGCCCCCTCATACACCGAGACCGTGAAGACCCATGAAGCCCCACACCCTCCTCCGTTTGCCAGCCACCGGAACCTCTTCCCCGACGATGTCGTCCATAGCAACACCTCGACGTCCCTCATCCACTGCACTGGATGAGGATCCTCGTCGATCTCGTCGTCCCACTGATTCATCCACCCCGTCCTCCACCTCCAAGGAGCTTCCCCGACTTTCCCCTCATCTTTCGCGCCACCTCCACTCCCACACCACCGTCTTCACCTGCACCACCGAAAGAGCATCATCATCACCGATTCCTCGGATGAAGTTGAGGCCTAATCAGTGCCACCAAAGAGGTTCTACACTAATCGCTGCATTTTCTTCTTAATTTGATCTCACGATGCTGCCGGCGCTCGGTCCCGAGCCGACATGGCACGACTCAATCTACAACGGCGTCGCAGGCCACTTCCTCCACAACATCGCTCCCTCGGCGACGACGTCCACATTAGTAGGAGTTGCTGCTGGTTTGGCTCTCACTCATGCTGCTGCTCTGCTCTTGCTCTCGATCCCCTGCCTGGTCTGCTCTTGCTCTTGCTCACGCTGCTGCTCTCCCTCTTGCATGCGCTGCTGTTCTACTCTTGCTCGCACTGCTACTTCACAAGCAGTAGATCCTGCTCTCGCTCGAGCCCCTGTAGCTGCTACCCGAGGTGCTGCTACGCGACCAGCTGCCCCGGCTCTCGCACGCGCTGCTGCTCTGGGCGCTGCTGCTACTGCTTTTCTGCTACTAGTGCGTTCGGTTTCAACAGTAAAATTCAGTTTCGACAGCAAAATTCAGTTTTGACAGCAAAATTCAGTTTCGACAATTAAATTCAGTTTCAACAGTTAAGTTCAGTGATGGGCGGCTAATGTATTTTACATCTAGCACTTTGTGGTTATGTATTTTACATCATCTATTGGAGATGCTATTAGAATTCCACTCAGGTTAACGTTGTCTCTCTTGTCGTGCTTCAGCCTCGCCGTCGTACAACTCACCGGAGCTGCTCCAATGATGAAACCCTCAATCACAACGGAGCAGTACCCTCGGCTCCATCTCCAGACGCCTAAGATCTTCCCCTCCTCCGACAGCCACATCAACCGGATTATCCTCACCGACCAACCCAATCATGCTGAGATCAACATGGCTTCGCCAAAGAGGTTGTACACTTGTTGCATCACTTTTTTACTCTACATGTTATATATATTATCCACTGAGCACACGTAGTAACGTGAAATACGATTAGTTTCTCCTACTATATGACAAGCAGTGAGGTATCGGGAAACTTAGCTATTCGTGATGGACTCTCTTGAACACCATCATTATATATTTCTGCGCGTTTGAGCTGTGCATTTGTAAATGGGCCTGGGAGTTGAGCTAGTAGGGCAGTGGCCTGGGTCCAAAGTAGTAGAAGTAGCACAAAAGCATTTTTTGAGTGTAGGCTTTTCCCTGTTCAAGCCTGCCTACTAGAATCGCCAGTGCTTGAAAGGAAAGGTGAAGGAAAAACATAGGAATTGGAAAGTTTCCTATGGTACTACTATTCATGCATTTGGTTCAAAAGGAATGGAGCAAAGTAAAACTGTAGGATTTGTTCCTTTAGTGTCTCCTTGAAAGAAAAACTGTAGGAATTTTAATATCCACTTGTCCTCCTTTTCAAATTCCTATTCATGAAGCACAAGACTAAGGGCCTCTTTGATTCATAGGATTGCGGAAACACGGGAATAGGAAAAACGTAGGATTGGAATGGCATGTCCATTGGATCCCTATAGTATTTGAGTTTGTTTGATTGTGTCACGGGAAAAAACAAAGGATTTCTTCCAGGAGGTTGGAGTGGATGCTAGAATTTCTGTGATATGTAGTACAAATAAATCCTTAGGAAAATATCCTACATGATTCAATCCTATGAATCAAACGACCAACGTGGGGAAAATCCTAAGGATTCTAATCCTTTGAAGATCCTATGAAAATCCTTTGAATCAAAGAGACCCTGAGAGATAGTAGCATAATAGCATTTTAACCGTACATTTTCTTGTCGTTTGACTTAATCTCACCATACTTCTTTGCATCCCGTGAACTTCCTATCCTATTCTATCCTATTCCTATCCTAGTCCTATGTATTTCCTATCCCCACATTGTTAGAATCCTCCAATTCAAACAAGCCCTTACATAATTACTTCTGTTACAGATATGTGTCAAAGAAAACCTTGTGTGGTTTGTCCCGCTCCTGCTGCACTGTGGTCCACCCCAGCTCAGCCACTCCAACGACGGAAGGGTTTGCCATAGTAGTGTTGGGGATCGTTGCAGAAATTAAAAAATTTCATACGCATCACCAAGATCAATCTATGGAGAAACTAGCAATGAGAGAGAGGGGAGTGCATCTTCATACCCTTGAAGATCGCGATGCGGAAGCGTTGCAAGAACGCGGTCGGTGGAGTCATACACAAAGCGATTCAGATCGCGGCTGAATCCGATCTAAGCACTGAACAACGGCGCCTCCGCGTTCAACACACGTGCAGCCCGGTGACGTCTCCCGCGCCTTGATCCAGCAAGGAGAGAGGGAGAGGTTGGGGAAGACTCCATCTAGGAGCAGCACGACGGCGTGGTGGTGGTGGAGGAGTGTGGCACTGCTACCTCTTTTAGCACTGCATTGGTTTTCCCCGAAGAGGAAGGGATGATGCAGCAAAGTAGCGTAAGTATTTCCCTCAGTTTTTGAGAACCAAGGTATCAATCGAGTAGGAGGCTACGCACGAGTCCCTCGCACCTGCACAAAACAAATAAATCCTCGCAACCAACGCAAATAGGGGTTGTCAATCCCTATAGGGCCACTTACGAGAGTGAGATCTGATAGATATGATAAGATAAGATTTTTGGTATTTTTATGATAAAGATGCAAAGTAAAATAAAGGAAAATTAAATAGCAAAGTAAATAACTAACTAGTAGGAGATTAATATGATAAAGATAGACCCAGGGGCCATAGGTTTCACTAGTGGCTTCTCTCGAGAGCATAAGTATTCTACGGTGGGTGAACAAATTACTATTGAGCAATTGACAGAATTGAGCATAGTTATGAGAATATGTAGGTATGATCATGTATATAGGCATCACGTCTGAGACAAGTAGACCGACTCCTGCCTGCATCTACTACTATTACTCCACTCATCGACCGCTATCCAGCATGCATCTAGAGTATTAAGTTAAAAACAGAGTAACACCTTAAGAAAGATGACATGATGTAGAGGGATACACTCATGCAATATGAAGAAAACCCCATCTTGTTATCCTTGATGGCAACAATACAATACGTGCCTTGCTTCCCTTACTGTCACCGGGAAAGGACACCGCAAGATTGAACCCAAAGCTAAGCACTTCTCCCATTGCAAGAAAGATCAATCTAGTAGGCCAAACCAAACTGATAATTCGAAGAGACTTGCAAAGATAACCAATCATACATAAAAGAATTCAGAGAAGATTCAAATATTATTCATAGATAGACTTGATCATAAAACCACAATTCATCGGTCTCAACAAACACACCGCAAAAAGAAGATTGCATCGAATAGATCTCCACGAGAGAGGGGGAGAACATTGTATTGAGATCCAAAAAGAGAGAAGAAGCCATCTAGCTACTAACTATAGACCCGTAGGTCTGAAGTAAACTACTCACACTTCATCGGAGAGGCTATGGTGTTGATGTAGAAGCCCTCCGTGATTGATGCCCCCTCCGGCGGAGCTCCGGAACAGGCCCCAAGATGGGATCTCGTGGATACAGAAAGTTGCGGCGGTGGGATTAGGTTTTGGCTCCGTATCCAATCGTTTGGGGGTACGTGGGTATATATAGGAGGAAGAAGTACGTCGATGGAGCAACAGGGGGCCCACGAGGGTGGGGGGCACGCCTGGTAGGGTAGGGTGCGCCCCCTACCTCATGGCCTCCTGTTACGTGCCTTGATGTAGGGTCCAAGTCTCCTGAGTTGTATTCGGTGAGAAAATCACGTTCCCGAAGGTTTCATTCCGTTTGGACTCCGTTTGATATTCCTTTACTTTGAAACCCTAAAACAGGAAAAAAACAGCAATTCTGGGCTGGCCTCCGGTTAATAGGTTAGTCCCAAAAATAATATAAAAGTGGATAATAAAGCCCAATAATGTCCAAAACTGTAGATAATATAGCATGGATCAATCAAAAATTATAGATATGTTGGAGACGTATCAGGCACTCCAGCAGGGCTTCGCCAAGCACTGCGAGAGACGAGGAGGGAGAGGGGTAGGGCTGCGCCAAGAGAGAGGGAGACTCGTGTCTCTGGTAGCCCAAAAAACCCCACTATATATAGGGGAGGGGAGGGGCCGCGCCCCCATATAGGGTTCCCCCCTAGGGGTGGCGGCCAGCCCTAGATGCATCTAGGGGGCGTCCAGAGGGGGAGAGAGGGGGGCGCACCCTAGGTGGACCTTAGGCCCATCTGAGCCTAGGGTTTCCCCCTTCTCGCCTTCCCTGTGCCTTGGGCCTCTTGTGGGAGGTGCACCAGCACACCTAGGGGCTGGCCCCTTCCCACACTTGGCCCACGCAGGCCTCCGGGGCTGGTGGCCCCTCCCGGTGGACCCCTGAACCCTTCTGGTGGTCCCAGTACATTATCGATAACGCCTAGAACACTTCCGGTGTCCAAAACGAGACTTCCCATATATAAATATTTACCTCCGGACCACTCCGGAACTCCTCGTGACGTCCGGTATCTCATACGGGACTCCGAACAACATTCGGTAACCACGTACATCTATTCCCTATAACCATAGCATCATCGAACCTTAAGCGTGTAGACCCTATGGGTTCGGGAGGCATGCAGACATGATCGAGACATCTCTCCATCCAATAACCAATAGCGGGACCTGGATACCCATGTTGGCTCCCACATGCTCCATGATGATCTCATCAGATTAACCACGATGTCGGGGATTCAATCAATCCCGTACACAATTCTCTACCGGTATGATACTTGCCCGAGATTCGATCATTGGTATCCCTATACCTTGTTCAATCTCGTTACCGGCAAGTCTCTTTACTCGTTTGTAACACATCATCCCGTGATCAACTCCTTGGTCACATTGAGCTCATTGTGATGATGTCCTACCGAGTGGGCCCAGAGATACCCCTCCGTCACACGGAGTGACAAATCCCAGTCTCGATTTGTGCCAACTCAACAGACACATTCAGAGATACCCGTTGTGCACCTTTATAGCCACCCAGTTACGTTGTGACGTTTGGCACACCCAAAACATTCCTACGGTATCCGGGAGTTGCATAATCTCATGGTCTAAGGACATTAGAAAAGCTTTAGCAGACGAACTACACGATCTTGTGCTATGCTTAGGATTGGGTCTTGTCCATCACATCATTCTCCTAATGATGTGATCCCGTTATCAATGACATCCAATGTCCATGGTCAGGAAACCATAAACATCTATTGATCAACGAGCTAGTCAACTAGAGGCTCACTAGGGACATGTTGTGGTCTCTGTATTCACACATGTATTACGATTTCCGGATAACACAATTATCATGAACAATAGACAATTATCATGAACAAGGAAATATAATAATAACCATTTTATTATTGCCTCTAGGGCATATTTCCAACAAGCAGGGATTCACACTCTAGAATGTCTTTCGCCGCCTCAGATCCTCTTCCCCGCCGACGGCCGCCACGACAACGACATTACCATCGTCAACTGAGCAGATGACCTTGAGGACTACACGGGTCCGCAAGAGAAGCCGCACTCTTTCGTGTCTGCTTACGTTAGGCATCACTTAATATAATGACATGCTACTTTATCATCCTATTCACCGATTAGACTCTGAGTCAGGTCCAAACTAATGCTCAAACTTGAGTTTTTAAATTTTTGTGGGGTACATATTGGGGGAGCAATCAATACTATCTGGCTACTATCTGGTTAATCTCGGGTGTCTACTATGAGTTTCATGTTGGGTGGAAACAAACATTAAATGAGCCATTATCTGTATTTTTTAACTGAAGCTATTATCGGTCTGTTATCATTGGTTTTGGGTCTATCCACAGTTTGCTACCATCACTCTGGATTTGTGCATGCACTCTTTACATAATCTCACTATGTTTTATTCCTATGCATGTCAGTTATTGTACACAATGATACTGAACATGTAGAGAAAAAGATTCAAGCCTTTTGTGGCAATAAAAATTTCATGCAGACGTCACTCCATGTTGGGCGCAAAAGCAACCCCCTCCCCCCATTCGAGACTATAACCAAGAGGAAGATAATTGTTTAGAGGGGGATTCAGAGGGAGCAGACCACTCCTATTTACCCCATGAGGTCTTTTTCTCTAACTTGGCATGCTGATGTTGGTCATATCATGCATATGGTGCCTTGCATTGTTTACTTTATACATAAAATATGTCATCTGCTTAGTTTAGACATGCATTGTGTGCATGCCATCTGTTTAGTTTCTATATCATATATTTGAATCATGCGATGCCATCTTGTTTAGCTAGACATCATATATGTGAATTTTGCAATGCAATCCTGGTTAGCCAGTCATCTTATATGTGAATTATATCATGCCATCCTTTTTATTACATGTAAGTGCATCCAGTGCCACCCCTAGTTGGTTTTGGAGTATTGACGACAAACTTGGTTGAGGGACTAATGTGTTTGTGAGAATTGCAGGATAACACATGTAGTAGTCCCTTATTGATTCGGTTTACGTACCAGAGATGACCCCTAAAAATGTGTGAAGACATTCAAGACAATGGTGGTATGTGAAGACATTCACGATGAAGATTATGACATGAGAAGACATTCATATGAAGCCTATGGAGCGCGAAGACATAGTTGTTTCGCAGTTTCCTTTCTTCTTTGTTGAGTCATAGGAACCACCGTACTATTAAGTGGGGTCCAAGTGAACAAAGTCAGGGTGACTGAAGTGATGCTCAACCAAATCCTATGTCTTCGAGCGAAGACAATGAGAGCAAATCTTATCCAGAGACGGATGAGTCAGCTTTACTTGTAGTCCAAGTCAAGCTGCCACATGTGTTTGAAATCCGACCATTGGACACATGTCGGTTCCTTAGTGACCCAGGTTCATTTCAGACAAATCAGGTCGGGTTGCCTTCTGGCTATAAATAGCCCACCCCCTACACCATAAATTGGTGGCTGCTCAGAGTTAGTGCATGACTTTTGTCGTTTGAGAGCAACCCACCTCCGAAGAATTTGAGAGAGAGATCCTTGCATGGACAAAGCCCTAAACACCAAGAGCCAAAGGGTGTTAGGCATCACTAAAGTCTTTCTGTCTGTGTGACCTGAAGACTTGTTACACTTGAGGACTATGAATCCTCCAACCGGTTAGGCGTCACATTCTGAGCATCCAAGAGCCATTGAGGATTGCCAGTGAACGAAGTCTGTGAAGGTTTGGAAGTCTACCTTGAATACTTACCAGAGTGATTGGGCGAGGACTAGGTGTTCTTAGCTCAAGGGGAATAAGGTGAAGATGCGGTCTTTTGAGTTAAATCTCAGCCTCCCTAACCAGACGTACATTTGTCACATCAACTAGAACTGGTCTACCAAATCCTTGTCTTCACCAAGCAAATGGTTCTATCCTTCACTTTCCTTTACTTTACAGTTTGTCTTCGTGAAGTCATTGCCTGCCTGTCTGTTCTGATTGACTTCACTGAGTGAAGACTATTAACTATTTGGCTTCATACTGTCTTCCATCCTGATCCATACTACCTAGCTGCTGATAGTCTTCATGCTTTCATTTCATTTCTTAATTGACTATGGCATGTCTAGTGTAGTCTACCTCCACTGCATATCAATAGGTTCATTTCTACTGTTTGTCTTCAAAGACCTCGTGCTTTGAAGACTTTCGTAAAAATCGCCTACTGTTTGTCGATAACTAGCACTTTTAATTGCTTTCAGAGCAAGGTGGTTCCTTGTTCTGTGTGATTCGGTTTAATCACCTAGAGTTTTAGCTATGTCGACTGCAGGGATAATCAAGGTCTCCGCTGCATGCCCCATTTTTGATGGTCATGATTATCCCAGATGGAAGGCTATGATGAGGAAGCGCCTCCTTGCGATGGACAGTGAGCTTTGGACTGTCATGGAGATTGGTCTCACCGATTTGTGCAAGAAGGCGCATGCTGACGATATTCAAAAATATACTCTTCTGGATATCAAGGCGAAGGCTGTTATATGCTCTTGTCTATCCAGAAATAAATTCAGGCGCATCATGCATCTCTGCAATGAAAAGCTTATATGGGACCGGATCTCTGATGTTTATGAAGGTCATTGAACATGTCAGGACCCCTGGTTTCTCAAATTCAAAGGGTCGCTCAAAACAATGACTCCTGAACCAGAGCCATCTTCTCTTACCTACTGCTTCATGGCACGTGGTGCCAAGGTAAACTCACGCGATGCTTACTTTCAAACATCCAGTGAAGATGACTCTGAATGTGAATCTAAACCTAGCTACAAAACACTTGCTAAAATTGCAACGAAACAATGAAATGCTATGGAGCACATTCAAAAGTTGCTAGACAAAAGCGACGACCTGTTGGACGCAGAAATGACTCGAACTTAGTCCTTAATTGAAGACATTAAAAATCTTCATGTTAAGTATGAAGAACTTGAAAGTCGTCATGAAACTCTCTCAGCTACTCATGAGAAGCTTTCCTATGATTATCTTCAAAGGAAGCAAGAACTTGAGAACCTGATAGCGTCTCATGAAGATCTTCAAAAGGAGAATGAGTCACTTCAGGCTCAACAGATCAGTACTGCTCAGGAAGACTTTGAGCCACCATGTTTAAAATGTCTTGAGCATGATAATGCTATCTCCGTTGCTGATGTTATACTGCTGCTATTGTTGCTATATCTTCAACTGATGATGTGGTAACTAACCCCTCTTCTGAGGATACCACTACCATTGCTGATGAGAATGCTAGGTTGAAGACATTGCTTGAAACAGGGATGTACAAAAGCCTCAAAGGGCATCAAACTCTATGCGATGTCCTCAAGAAACAGATTTTAAACCGAAATCCTAGAAAAGAGGGTGTTGGGTTCGAGAGGAAAATGAACGTTGATGGTTCATACTCGAAGCCTGAGCAGTACCCCAAAACCACATGGGTTGCTGCAAAGGGTCCTTCAATGGATCCATCTACCTTGTCTGGATTCACTTGTGCTAACCCGATTATCATTGATGAATCCTTTGATGCAAACTATAAACTGTTTAAGAATCAGAATGGTGAAGTGTTTGCCAGGTATATTGGTACTAACTGCAGGAATGGATCACCTTAACTCAACAACACACGCTCTTAACTCAACAACCATCACTCAAGACCACAATAGGTCCATCTCCTTTATTTTTGCGATGCATCATATTTGTGTTGCCGCTTATCCTCCTTCTCACTCTTGCCAGCGATGGCCTCGGTGTTCACACAAAACAACAAAAAATGTGTGTTGAATATGGTTAATACTAAGCCGTCTCTCTCTCTCCCTCTCTCTCTCGCTCGCTTTCTCTCACTCTCGTGATGAGAAATCTATTGTTTTCCCCTGCGACATTTTTCATAGGTATGCATGTGTAGTTATCGATGTTTTCTTTTCCGTATATGGTCATAGTGGGGTGTTTATTAGCAATTCGGATCGCCGCCGGTATGAAAAAAAAGAATCTTGCGCTACAAATTATAAGTTTGCTTCCATAACAATATTTTAAAAATATTTAACAGGTAAATTAACATCATATTTATATTCCACACATTTTTCTAATAAAATTTCATATATAATATGTTAAAATCGAAGTTATGGTTTAAAAGATACAGATAATTTAGAAAATCATTTGGTTTGACTGAAATATATTCCAAAATAATACTTAAAAATACTTAACAGGTAAAAATAATCTCATATTCATATTCTACATATTTTTCTAATCAAATTTCATATATAACATGTTCAAATCGGAGTTACGGTTTAAAAGATATGGATGATCTTAAAAAGCATTTGTTTGACTTAAATATGATCTGCGGATGAATTACCTAAAACATCAATGGGGTTTCAAAAAATGTAAAATAACGGTTTGGGTGTGACTTAAATCCGAACGGAGGGTTGATTTCAGGAAAAGACAGGGACTTTTATGTAAACCACAAAAATAATGATTCATTTTACTTAAAATAGGACTACGGGTTGAATTCTCTGAAATAGAGGGACTTTTCCGAAAAATGCCATGACGGACGAAAGAAACCCAATTTGCTTTATCATTAGGTAAAGATTCACCTCCTACAAGACTATTTGCTAGGGCTCTAAAGCCAAAGTTCTCAGATGATGCACTTAGACTCATTGCTTCTAAGCCACCCCTGAAGATCTGGGTGGTTAAGAAGAATTAACTCTCTTTTGCAGGGAAAGGTCTCCAGCCGGAAATCAAGGACTTTTGATGCTTATGTTGGGGACCTAAAACATCTTGTGGGTTGCAAGATAAAATGCAAAATGGTCTTACTATTTCATCCCAGGATTTCTAGACAAACATCCTATCTACCCTAACAAGGATCTGAACTTTGATAATATGCTTGTTCGTCAAATGTTTATGCTTCACATTTCCCTTGGTGAAGCCTATCCCCCAAACTGCACTATAGGGTACGACACCAAAGGCCTCAGAGTGGATTATGGATATTGGATGCACTAACCACATGACTGGTGATCGAAGTCTTCTTATGGATTCAACCCTACGTCCGTCTGACAAAAGTCACATCACATTTGCTGACACTGGTAAAAGCAAGGTATTGGGCCTAGGTAGAGTTGCAATCTCAAAGTATCAGCACATGGATAAAGTGATGCTTGTTTAATCCCTTGGTTTCAACTTAATGTCTATCTCAATGCTTTGTGATTTGAACATGATTGTGATATTTGGAAAATATCGTTGCCTTGTGCTTATGGAATCTCACAAATCTCTAGTCTTCGAAGGGTATTGAAAGGTGATCTGTACATGGTAGATTTCTCAGCAGGACCACAGTTGGCCGTATGTCTTCTAGCAAAAGCTTCAGAGTGCTGGCTCTCGCATCGGAGGCTAGGGCATGCGGGCATGAGGAACTTGCACACTCTCGCGAAGAAGAAGCATGTCATAGGCATCGAGGGCGTAAAATTCAAGAAGGATCATCTATGTGGTGCTTGCGAAGCTGGAAAGATGACTCGGGCCAAGCATCCCTCGAAGACAATCATGACAACGACACGTCCCTTCGAGCTGCTTCACATGGACTTATTCGGCCCTACTCACTATTCTACCCTTACTACCACTGCTTGCCTCTATGGCTTCGTCACTGTTGATGGTTACTCGAGATATACATGGGTGCACTTAATTCTCTACAAGACTGAAGTGCAGGATGTCTTTAGACGATTCACCAATCGTGCCATGACCAACTATGGCATTGAGATCAAGCACATCTGAAGTGATAACGGCACAAAATTCAAGAACATTAGCCTCGACACTTATCTTGATACATTAGACATCACACATGAGTTCTTGGCTCCATACACCCCTCAGCAGAATGGCATCGTGGAGCGCAAGAACAGAACCCTCATTGAGATGCCACGGACGATGCTTGATGAGTACAAGACTGCAAGGAAGTTCTGGCCTGAAGCTATTGATACTGCATGCCATGTCATCAACCGTGTTTATCTTCACAACTTCCTCAAGAAGACATCATATGAGCTCCTGACTGGTAAGAAGCCAAATATCAGCTATTTCAGAGTATTTGGTGCTAGGTGCTGGATCAAGGATCCGCATCACACTTCAAAATTTGCACCGAAAAGCACATGAAGGATTTATGCTTGGCTACAGAAAGGATTCGCACTCCTACAGAGTCTTCAACCTCTTTCACTACAAAGTGCTTGAAGCTATGGATGTGCGGTTTGATGAGACTAACGGCTCACAAAGAGAGCACCTGCCAAATGTGCTAGATGAAGCTACACCAAGTGAATCTATCAAGCTAATGGGTACTGGAGAAATCATACCTTCAGAGGCACAGGCTGAAGAGGAACATCATTTCTTCACCTAATCAGCCCGAAGACACAGCTCAGCCTGAAGCCAATGCTGAAGATGAAGACAATGATCAGCAAGGGAAGAATCTTCGTCCAGTTCATCCTTGTGTTGCAAATGAAGTACATATTGAGAAGATAATTGATAGCATCAATGCACATGGTCCCCTCACTCATTCAAGAGCAACACAACTAGCAAATTTCTATGGGAACTTTGCATTTTTCTCAATATCAGAACCTAAGAAAGTTGACGAAGCCTTCATGGAACCTGAATAGATTCAAGCTATGTAAGAAGAGCTTCATCAGTTCAAGCTAAACAATTTGTGGGAGCTTGTAAAGTGTCCAGATCATCGCAAGCACAATATCATTGGTACCAATTGGATCTATCACAACAAACAAGATGAGCATGGTCAAGTTGTTAGAAACAAGGCTCGTCTCATTGCTCAACGTTACACACAAGTTGAAGGGATTGACTTTAAGGAAACATTTGCTCCTATGGCTAGGCTTGAAGCCATTCACATACTGCTTTCCTATGCCAACCACAACAACATTCTTCTGTATCAAATGGATGTCAAAAGTGCCTTTCTCAACGGCAAAATTGAAGAAGAATTGTATGTCGCACAACCACCTGGTTTTGAAGACCCAAAGCATCCTGACATGGTATACAAGCTCAACAAGGCACTGTATGGCCTCAAACAAGCACCTCGCGCTTGGTATGACACACTCAAAGACTTCCTGAAGAGGAAAGGCTTCAAACCTGGTTCACTAGATCCCACTCTTTTTACGAAGATATATGATGGTGAACTGTTTGTATGCCAAATCTATGTGGATGAAATTATCTTCGACTGCACTGACAAAAGATACAGTGATGAGTTTGGGCATATGATGCAAGAGCAATACCAGATGTCAATGATGGGTGAGCTGAAATTCTTCCTTGGTCTTCAAATCCGGCAGCAGAGTAATGGCATCTTCATATCACAAGAAAAATACCTCAAAGACTGCCTGAAGAAGTTTGGAATGCAAGACTACAAAGGGTACACGACGTCAATGCCAACCAAAAGTCATCTGGGCCCCGACGACAATGGTAAAGAGTTCGACCAAAAGGTATATCGCTCCATGATTGGTTCTTTACTCTACTTATGTGCATCTAGGTTAGATATAATGCTTAGTGTTTGCATTTGTGCCTGATTCCAAGCGGCACCAAAGGAATCACATCACTTAGCTGTGAAGCGAATTCTTCGATATTTGGCTTACACCCCAACACTAGGATTATGGTATCCCAAGGGCTCAGAGATTGGTCTTGTTGGATTCTTAGATGCTGATTATGCTAGCGACAAGGTCGATTGCAAGTCCACATCAGGCACATGTCACTTTCTTGGACGATCTCTTGTCTGTTGGTCTTCAAAGAAGCAGAACTGTGTATCTTTCTCCACTGCTGATTCTAAATACATTATTGCTGGATCTTGCTACGCTCAGCTTCTATGGATGAAGCAAACTCTCAAGGACTATGGCATCCACCTGAAGCATGTGCCACTTTACTACGACAATGAAAGCGCCATCAAGATTTCCAATAACCCAGTTCAGCACCCGAAGACAAAGCACATTCAGATCCGTCATCACTTTCTTAGAGATCATGTCATGAAGAAAGATATTGGTATCATTCACGTCAATATTGTAGAGCAATTGACAGATATCTTCACAAAGCCCTTGGATGAGAAAAGGTTTTGCAAGTTGCGGTGTGAGCTAACTATCTTAGAATCCTCACATGTCCTGTGATTGGACACACATCCTAATGATTATGCATATTGATGACTTAGATGTGCAGCACAAGAAGGAACGTATATCTCCAATCAATGAAGACTTACCCTCTAAGTGTGAATACATTAACGTGGAATTTGACTTCGGAGTGCCACGATAATTGTGTGTCGTGTCCGGGTCTAATACTTCCTATACGGTGGGTAACGCTACCACCAAAACTTTCTTGAAGATTTTCTTGTGGCGTCTTGATCGCATTATCTTTGCATTTGGTTTGTCTTCAACATTGATTTGACTTCAAGGTTTATCTTCGCAATGTTGATTGGGTCCTTCAGGATAAGATATATATATATATATATATATATATATATATATATATATATATATATATATATATATATATATATATATATATATTATAGGACAGCCCTATTCTAATCCTGAGATTAGTATAGTTATTTGGATCACAGCAACCCCTATATAGGGCCCGACAGGGCCCTCCCGAACTTCTGAACTGCTGCCGGCCCGACAGGATCCACTGGATCCCGAGGCTCCCCGACAGGATCCACCTGATCCCGATCCCGAGCCGCCCCAGCCCCCCTCCTCCCCTCGACCCCCGACCTCCCCCCGTGGTCGCCACCGATCTTCGCCGGATCCACCGCCTCCTCCCGTCTCCAGCTCCTGGCCGGCCGGATCCGCCGCCTCCCCCCCGTCTCCAGCTCCTGGCCGGCCAAATCCGGCCCCTCCCCTCCTTCCCCAGATCCTGGCCGACCATCGGCGCGGGCGAGCAAGCGATGGCGGACGCCGGCGTGAGGGGGCCCGCGTCGCCTGGACGCGGCGAAGCCGCCATGGACTTCTGGAAGCCGCATCCTCCTTCCATATTCACCGCCCGACGCATTGGTAGAGAAGATGATGGCCCCGACGCAATATATGGCGAACGACGCGGCCAACGTGGCAACTCCGCGGCGAAGGCGGCATTGGAGGCGCCTTCAAATCCAGGAGCGGTACATGAACTTCCTCCCACTTGTCGCCTTCTTCTTCAATCGTCCCTTGCCTGACCTTCTTGCTTCATGCAGATGAACTTTGCGCCCTATGCAAGTCATGGATTGCCATGCGGTTCCTCTCCTAGCTCTCCGGCAAATTGCTCACAAGGTGGCCTATCAGTTGTTGGAAAAAGGTTGGCCGAACTTCTAGCCAGGGTATGGTTGAACTTCTTCCCTCTGCTTGTTATTTTCTTACTGCCATGAGAAGTTCAGGTGGTGTGTAGCATCAGTCCATGAGAAGTTCAGGCTGCCAAAAATAGTAGTAAATCTGCCTGAACTTCACATCCATGAGAAGTTCAGGTACATCTGTGAGCATCAGTCCATGAGAAGTTCAAGCTGCCAAAAATAGTAGTAAATCTTCCCGAACTTCACATCCATGAGAAGTTCAGGTACATTTGTGAGCATCAGTCCATGAGAAGTTCAGGCTGCCAAAAATAGTAGTAAATCTGTCTGAACTTCACATCCATGAGAAGTTCAGGTACATCTGTGAGCATCAGTCCATGAGAAGTTTAGGCTGCCAAAAATAGTAGTAAATCTGCCTGAACTTCACATCCATGAGAAGTTCAGTTACATCTCTGAGCATCAGTCCAGGCTACAAAAGCTTTTTTTAAATCTGCCTGTTGTAACATGTGAAGTTCATGTAGTCTATGAGCATCAGTCCAGGCTGCAAATAGTAGAAAATCTGCCTGCTTACAGCCATGCGAAGTTTAGGTAGTTTATGAGCATCAGTCCAGGCTACAAATAGCTTTATATTTGAGAAGTTCAGGCTATGAATAATGCTAAGTTCAGTTAGAAAGGTATAGGCAGATGTAACTTGTGTGCTAATAAACATTTTTCTTTTTTGACAGGAAGACGAGAGACTCATGAAGAAGCTCAGAAGTTCCCAGCAGCAAGTACTCAATCCCAAGCCCGTACGCATTGCACCGACCCCCTCCCCCCCTGCTCGGCCTCGCGCTACCGCATTTGTCAATAGGCCCATTTAAATCCTAAAGTAACAAACATAATTATAATTAAAGAAGTTCAAATAGAAAAGATATAGAAGTTCAAGACAGTTATTCAATGAAGATCTTGAGCATTTTAAAAACAGACCCCGACCTTGATGCTTTGAATGGTAAAGAGCCTCTGCAAAGCATTATCTAGAAAAATTGAGCAACTCTCCCTTCTAATGTGGAAATAAAGGTGAACAGAGGCCTATCAGAACAGAGAACTAACTTGGGTCATAAACGAACTGCTTTTGTCCATTGTCATTCCAAGAAGAAACAACCATTATCGTCCTTCAATACCACAACAACAACAATTACAGTAACGTAATTAAACGCACTTGATATTTATTCATTGTCTTGACATGTATAATCAGAGTACAGTTGTAACATACTTGTCAGTATCAAATAATTTCGCTACAGCCTCGAAGTAGTCAAAGAAATCTGGGGCGATCTCCATGTCATCTGTTAACCAATCAACCATGGAAATGAGATGGCATGCAGAAACATCTAAGAACAAGAACCATCAAGGAGATCAGACCTTCCAGAATGATTACTCGACGGAAATCATGCTTAATGAATAGCTCATCCAAGGCCCATTTATAGTGGTCTAAGTTAAGAAAGATCGTTAGGACAAGAACCGATCATATCATCAACTCTAAAAGAAAACACTCATCAATTCAGGACCACCTACTAGCTATCTTGTAATATGCAACTTTTTCTCCTGGTCTTTCAGTGCGCACAGGCTCAAGATCCACATGCTGCAACACATCAAAGGCAAAAAGAACACCGAGTTCTAGCTAAACAAAAACAAATCTACACTGAGTAATAGATTTTGTCAAAACCTCAAATTAACATTTTAAAAACGATTAGCATACAGAAGTTCAGGATAGTTATTCACTAAAGATCGAACAACTACTATAAGTATGAAAACATACTAGAAAAAATAAGAAATACACGCATATCCGTAGGCCAATTACATGGTTGCTCATGGGACTATCAAAAAAATCCAAAGCAATGCAAAAGAATGAAAATAACATAAAAAAGAAAGAAACACATAGGGCTTGCTCCATTACCTTGCAAAGAAGGAAAAATAGAAGTTCAAGTATGAACAATACAGAAGTCCAGCTTGTATAACGACCCTTAGATGATCTGGAAAAAGTGCATGCATACTTGGACTAATCCCATGATTGACCACGAGACAAACTCTAAAAATAACATCTCAAGAACTAAAATTATAAAAAAAATGAAAAAAAGAAAATATATAGCAACATGCACCTTTGCCTTGCAAAATATGGAATGCAATGTGGAAAACCAGAAGTTCAACCATTAATTTGAAAGAAGTCCAGCATCTACCGAAGATAGTGGATCATCAAAAATAACAAACCATCGACTGAAGTCAAGCATCTACTTACAGCACAGAAGTTTAGGTGCGAAAGTTCTAGCAGTCCAGCTTGTCCAACAGAATGAAAATTGATTGAAACAACAACCCCGATTAAATTTGGTTCCCAGATTTAATCGTTTGGGTCAATTCCGACATGTCAAAAGCCATTTCGAACATCATCATACTCCAGATAAAACATCCAAAAAAGATCCGCCATCAATCAGTGCGCTCGAACAACAAACCGCGACGGGAGGCAGAAAGTGCAATCCCCAATTTCAGAATGAATGAGCCAGCCAAATCGAATTAACAAAACGGGGAGGATTCCACCGCCATTTCGAACGTCATAATGCTCCGGATAAATAAGAAAATGATCCCCATCATACTGTCCCTCGAACAAAAAACCACGGCGGGAGGCAGAAGATCCAATCGCCGGATTTTGATTTGTATGAGCTCGCATATTCAAATTAACAACATGGGCAGCATTTTCTCTCACTAATGCACACAAATCCACACCCAATTTGAACAGAAAACCTACAAATCTACAACAGCGGCCGAAACCAATCCCGCAGACGAAGAACAGAGGTGGCGGAACACCAAATCGAATTCGTTCGAAAATAACAACAAGTCATGAAGTAAACTCATACCTAAACCAAATTCTCATCCTATTAGGGATCCTAGAACATCCAGTACATGCAAACACTTGTGACAGACCCATGTTCATCACCGCCCAAGAGCAAATCCGCCAACGAGCTAGATTCCTAATCAAAACAAGCATTTAGATTCTAAAAACCGTGTAAACATTACACTTACATCGCCAACAACATGAACGATCAGAAAAACTCATGGTAGAAGGCACGGTTGAGAAGATAGCCCGAAGGTCGGGTTCGTACAGAGGGAAGGTCAGGCGCGTTACTCAGGCAGTTCAGGTTGTGATCAGAATATTATTCTGATCCCGTGATCAGAATAGTGTTTATATATATATATTGTGTTCTGTCCTCTACAACATTCACTTATAGCTATGTCTTCGACTTGTCATTTTCTGAACTAAGTGAATGTGACCGGACCCTAACCCCTTCTATGCTTCCTCCTCAAAATCTCTCTATCTAGTCATATGCATTCTGTTGAAACCTGTCGAATGTCTTCGCTACATCCTTGTCAGCTGAAGATACAGAGACACACATTTAAAACTGCTTTCAATGCTATATCTCTTTTGCCCGAATGCCAAAGAAGCCAGAACGACCACCCGACAAACCAGGCGTGCGTGGGAACATGGAACAACTTTCAATGAGTTGCATGCATGCCATGTGTCCATCAGATGTGAACCGCTAGGGGCACCTGCGTAATTGCGTTGTGCCACCCCTACCTTATAAATACCCATCCCGCACGGTCATTATCTCTTCTTCCACCTCGCCACCTTGCTCAAGCCCTAGCGCCACCGATAGCTCATGTCGACGCCGTCCTCACGCTGGTCGCGGACCTCGTCTTCTCCGCCGCCACCGTAGGTGTCTTCCGCCGCCGAGTTAGGGTGCGGGAGATTGGAACTGCTCGGCCTCCCTTCCGCCTCGTCTAGTAGTTCGTTTGGGGTAAATAACTTTCACTTTTTACAGTCTTTTTTGATCTGTCAAATCCATCCACTTCACCCAAAAGTGGTCTATACTCTTCCAAATCTGGATCTGTCTCTTTCTGAATCTCATATAGTGCAAAGTATATTCACTTATGCTTCATAACTAGTTAGATTCCTCACTTGTACTTATTCCTAGATTCGTACAAATCTGGAATCGACTCTCTTCAAATAAGTGAATGTCTTTGCTCTATGAGGTCAATGTCTTCAAACTGATTTATCTTCAAAATCTTGTGAGGATGCATATGACCTGTTCCCTTCCCTCGCATCTCTAATGCAGTCACATGTACATGTCCGTGGGAGAATCCCTTAGTTCTCACAGCCTGCATTCATTTGCAGAGTTCTTTGATGTCTACTACACAACCTTCTTCTTGTAGACGTTGTTGGGCCTCCAAGTGCAGAGGTTTGTAGGACAGTAGCAAATTTCCCTCAAGTGGATGAACTAAGCTTTATCAATCCATAGGAGGTGTAGGATGAAGATGGTCTCTCTCAAACAACCCTACAACCAAATAACAAAGAGTCTCTTGTGTCCCCAACACACCCAATACAATGGTAAATTGTATAGGTGCACTAGTTCGGCGAAGAGATGGTGATACAAGTGGTATATGGATGGTAGATAATAGTTTTTGTAATATGAAAATATAAAAACAGCAAAGGTAACTAATGATAAAAGTGAGTGTAAACGGTATTGCAATGCTAGGAAACAAGGCCTAGGGTTCATACTTTCACTAGTGCAAGTCCTCTCAACAATAATAACATAATTGGATCATATAACTATCCCTCAAGATGCAACAAAGAGTCACTCCAAAGTCACCAATAGCGGAGAACAAACGAAGAGATTATGGTAGGGTATGAAACCACCTCAAAGTTATTCTTTCCAATCAATCCATTAGGCTATTCCTGTAAGTGTCACAAACAGCCCTAGAGTTCGTACTAGAATAACACCTTCAGACACACATCAACAAAAACCCTAATGTCACCTAGATACTCCAATGTCACCGCAAGTATCCGTGGGTATGATTATACGATATGCATCACACAATCTCAGATTCATCTATTCAACCAACACATAGAACCTCAAAGAGTGCCCCAAAGTTTCTACCGGAGAATCACGACGAAAACATGTGCCAACCCCTATGCATAGGTTCATGGGTGGAACCCGCAAGTTGATCACCAAAACATACATCAAGTGAATCACGTGGTATCCCATTGTCACCACAGATACGCACGGCAAGACATACATCAAGTGTTCTCAAATCTTTAAAGACTCAATCCGATAAGATAACTTCAATGGGGAAACTCGATCCATTACAAGAGAGTAGATGGGGGAGAAAACATCATAAGATCCAACTATAATAGCAAAGCTCGCGATACATCAAGATCGTACCACCTCAAGAACACAAGAGAGAGAGAGAGATCAAACACATAGCTACTGGTACATACCCTCAGCCCCGAGGGAGAACTACTCCGTCCTCGTCATGGAGAGCACCGGGATGATGAAGATGGCCACCGGAGAGGGCTTGCCCCCTCCGGCAGTGTGCCAGAACGGGTCTAGATTGGCTTTCGGTGGCTACAGAGGCTTCTGGCGGCGGAATTCCCGATCTATTGTGCTCCTCGGTAGTTTTAGGGTATATGGAGATATATAGGCGGAAGAAGTACGTCAGGGGGGCCACAAGGGGCCCACGAGGGTGGAGGGCGCGCCCAGGGGGGTGGGCGCGCCCCCTGCCTCATGGCTTCCTCGTTGCTTCCCTTACGTGGACTCCATGTCTCCCGGGTTGCTTTCCTTCCAAAAATAAGTTCCATGAAGTTTCATGTCAATTGGAGTCCGTTTGATTTTCCTTTTCTGCGACAGTCTGAAACAAGGAAAAAAAATAGAAACTGGCACTAGGCTCTAGGTTAATAGGTTAGTCCCAAAAATCATATAAAATAGCATATAAATGCATATAAAACATCCAAGGTTGATAATATAATAGCCAGGAACAATCAAAAATTATAGATACGTTGGAGACGTATCATCATCCCCAAGCTTAATTCCTGCTCGTCCTCGAGTAGGTAAATGATAAAAACAGAATTTTTGATGTGGAATGCTAACTAACATATTTATCCATGTAGTTCTCTTTATTGTGGCAAGAATATTCAGATCCATAAGATTCAAGACAAAAGTTTATTATTGACATAAAAACAATAATACTTCAAGCATACTAACTAAGCAATCATGTCTTCTCAAAATAACATGGCCAAAGAAAGTTATACCTACAAAATCATATAGTCTGGCTATGCTCCATCTTCACCACACAAAATATTTAAATCATGCACAACCCCGATGACAAGCCAAGCAATTGTTTCATACTTTTGATGTTCTCAAACTTTTTCAATCTTCACGCAATACATGAGTGTGAGCCATGGACATAGCACTATAGGTGGAGTAGAATGGTGGTTGTGGAGAAGACAGAAAGGAGAAGATAGTCTCACATCAACTAGGCGTATCAATGGGCTATGGAGATGCCCATCAATAGATATCAATGTGAGTGAGTAGGGATTGCCATGCAACAGATGCACTAGAGCTATAAATGTATGAAAGCTCAACAAAAGAAACTAGCGGGTGTGCATCCAACTTGCTTGCTCACGAAGACCTAGGGCAATTTGAGGAAGCCCATCATTGGAATATACAAGCCAAGTTCTATAATGAATAATTCCCACTAGTATATGAAAGTGATAACATAGGAGACTCTCTATTATGAAGATCATGGTGCTACTTTGAAGCACAAGTGTGGTAAAAGGATAGTAGCATTGCCCCTTCTCTCCTTTTCTCTCATTTTTTGGGACTTTCTCTTTTTCATGGCCTCTTTTTATCTCTTTTTTTAATTTGGGCTTATTTGGCCTCTTTTATTAATTTATTTTCGTCTGGAGTCTCATCCCGACTTGTGGGGGAATCATGGTCTCCATCATCCTTTCCTCACTGGGACAATGCTCTAATAACGATGATCATCACACTTTTATTTACTTACAACTCAAGAATTACAACTCGATACTTAGAACAAGATATGACTCATATGAATGCCTCCGGCGGTGTACCGAGATGTGCAATGACTCAAGAGTGACATGTATGGAAGAATTATGAACGGTGGCTTTGCCACAAATACAATGTCAACTACATGATCATGCAAAGCAATATGACAATGATGGAGCGTGTCATAGTAAATGGAACAGTGGAAAGTTGCATGGCAATATATCTCGGAATGGCTATGGAAATGCCATAATAGGTAGGTATGGTGGCTGTTTTGAGGAAGGTATATGGTGGGTTTATGGTACCGGCGTAAGTTGCGCGGTACTAGAGAGGCTAGCAATGGTGGAAGGGTGAGAGTGCGTATAATCCATGGACTCAACATTAGTCATAAAGAACTCACATACTTATTGCAAAAATCTATTAGTTATCGAAACAAAGTACTACGCGCATGCTCCTAGGGGGATAGATTGGTAGGAAAAGACCATCGCTCGTCCCCGACCGCCACTCATAAGGAAGATAATCAATAAATAAATCATGCTCTGACTTCATCACATAATGGTTCACCATACGTGCATGCTACGGGAATCACAAACTTCAACACAAGTATTTCTCAAATTCACAACTACTCAACTAGCATGACTCTAATATCACCATCTTCATATCTCAAAACAATCATCAAGTATCAAACTTCTCATAGTATTCAATGCACTTTATATGAAAGTTTTTATTATATCCCTCTTGGATGCCCATCATATTAGGACTAGTTTCATAACCAAAGCAAACCACCATGCTGTTCTAAATACTCTTGTAAGTGCACCTAGTGCCCCTTAGTGATTTTGGTGTATTGAAGACTTATAGGTTAAGGGACTAATGCGTTTGTGAGTGTACACAGGTCTATAATTCTATGAGGAGTTTGATATTTACAGAGAAAGTCGACCCCTAAAAATGAAGTTCTTCGATTGAAGACTTTGTATTTCTGAAGACTTTCTGAAGACTTTGAAAGTGAAGTAAATGGTGTGACCTTGAAGACTTAGTATTCATTCGAGGAACATGAAGCGTGAAGACTTTTGTTTTCGTAGTTTCATTTTCTCTTTCTTGAGTCATAGGAAACACCGTACTGTTAAAGGGGGTCGAGGAAATACTAAGGAAAATTTCCATGTGATGCTCAACTCAAAATCCTACACCTACCAATCCCTTCGAGTGAAGCCATTGGAAATCTCATACAGTCCAGTCATATTCTTCAGCGAGACAAAGACGAAGTTCTTCTGGTCTCTGAGGAATTTGTTCTGACTAAGGAGTTAGGAATTCGCCAGTGCGGATATCCTACACAGTGAGGAACATGATAGCCCTGAGGATTTTGCTACTCAAAATTCTGACCGTTGCTGTGCTATGTGCCAGCTGTCCCAAAATATCTATCCACCTAACGGTCATATCATTGAAGGGCATTTATGTCTTATCATGTCGGGCTGCTCCCTAGGCTATAAATAGCCGCCCCCTACAACCACTAGCTGGTTGGCTACTCCGAGAGAAGCTGACACTTGTCATTTGAGAGCAACCCATCCTCTGAGGACTTTGAGCGAAAATCATCAAGTGAGGAAAAACCCAAAACCCAAACACCTACAAACCCCAAGTGATTGAGCATCACTGAAGAGATTGATCCTGCGTGGATCCGACGCTTGTTACCTTTGAATACTGTGCTTCTTCCAGACAGTTAGGCGTCATGGTCTAGAGCATCCAAGAGGAATTGTGGATCGCCGAGTGACCGAGTTTGTGAAGGTTTGGAAGTCGCCTGAAGACTTACCACGAGTGATTGGACGAGGTCTGTGTGACCTTAGTTCAAGGAGAATACGGTGAGGACGGGGTGTCCTGAGCTGCATGTTCGGGACTGGGTGTCCGGGACCGTGTGTCCTCGAGTTTAAATACTCAGCCGCTCCAACCAGACATACAACTGAGACAACAGTTGAAACTGGTCTACCAAATCATTGTCTTCACCAAGCTTACTGGTTTCTATTTCCTCAGCTCTTTCAGTTCCTCATAACTGTGTTGTGTGCTTGTTCATATCTGTGTTTGAAGACTTTGACCGAAGACTTTCTCAATTTCCTTAGTTCAATTTCTTCAGTCTGTTTGTCTTCATCCTGTGTTATCCTGTGCTTACGCTTCCTATACTCTGTGCCTGTCTTCATTTCATCATGATGACTATGCTTGTATTCTGTTATGTTTACTCTTGAGTACTCATTCCGCTGCTAGTAGTTCTTCGCTAAGGAATTTCCTCACCGGCAAATTCGTTAGTGAAGAATTTCATAAAAATTGCCTATTCACCCCCCTCTAGTCGATATAATGCATTTTCAATTGGTATCAGAGCAAGGTACTCACTTGTTCTGTGTGATTTTGGTTTAACCGCCTGGAGTTTTAGTTATGTTGACCGCAGGTATGCTCAAGGTCTCTGCTGGGTGTCCTACCTTCGATGGGACGGACTACCCCTACTGGAAGAATAAGATGTGAATGCATCTTGAGGCAATTGATAACGATCTCTGGTATGTTGTTGAAAATGGTGTTCCCTTAGTCACACCTTCTCTGAATGCTGCTGATGTGAAGAGATTCAAGCAACTCGACTCTCAAGCGAAGAATATCATATGTGGCCATCTGAACAAAGGACATTATGGCAGAGTGAGTGCTTTGGAGACAGCGAAGCTTATCTGGGACAGGTTGTCCAAAGTGAATGAAGGAGTCTCAACACAGCGTGACTCTCGAGTTGATGTTCTTCGCAATCTCTTCAATCGCTTCAAAAGACTCGATAATGAAAATGTTCAACAAACCTTCGATCGCCTCACTGACATCTCAAATGAGCTTCAAGCACTTGGTGCCACTGACATCACCGACCATGAGGTGGTGAAGAAATTGCTGAGATCGCTTGATTCCTCATTTGACACTCTGGCATTGATGATACAAGAACGTGCTGATTACAAGTCACTTGATCCCGCTGATATTCTCGAGAGGGTAAATACTCATGAGTTCCAACTTGCTAAAAAAAGAGATCTCTATGGTTCAAGCTATGGCAGATCACATGCACTGAAGGCCAAGGCAGTATCTGAGTTCGAAGATGAAGACTCTGGTAGCAGCCTTGGTGATCCTGAAGAACTAAGCCAGGATCTGGCTCTGCTGGTGAAGAAGTTCCAAAAGTTCTCAAGACGTGGTCGCCTTGGAAGACCCTCAAGGAGCAATGATTCCTCATCCAGTGACTACAAGAGGAGGCTCTATCACAAATGCAAGAAACCTGGACATTACATTCAAGATTGTCCTTAGTGGGAAAAGGAATCAAAGAAGAAGAAATACAAGGATTACAGTTCTGATGATGCGAAGAAAAAGAAGAAATCCACAAAATCTTCATCATCAAAATCCTCAAAGCCTTCATATCACAAGAAGAGCAGCTCCAAGAAGGCTAGGGCATTCATTGGCAAGGAAATGGACTCTGAGGCTGAATCTGAAGAAAATGAGGAAGAGGAGTCATCTGAGGAGTCCGAATCCGGAGTGGCGAGCCTAGCTCTCGCTACTGCATTCGTCAGCAAGTCTATCTTCAACACTGAAGAAACTGACCTCACCAACAAGGCTGATGAAGGGGATGATGACTACGCTCCCACCTATTGCTTCATGGCAAAGGGTGCCAAGGTACTCAATTATACCTCATCTGAATCAAGTGAGAATGAATCTGATGAAAACCTTAAGCCCAACTATTCTAAACTTGCTAAGATTGCTGTAAAACAACAAAGTGCTTTAGAAAAGGTTCAAAACATGCTAGAAAAAAGTGATGATATGTTGGGTGAAGAAATGGATCGCACTAAAGCCTTGACTGCAAATCTTCAGAGATTTCAGACTAGGTTTGACAATCTTCAAAGTCATCATAACACTCTCCTATCTGATCATGAGAAGCTTTCTTATGAATTTCTTCAAATAAAGCAAGATCTTGAGAAGCTAAGAGTGAGTTATGAAGATCTTCAGAAGGAGCGCGATTCATTACTTGCTCAACAAATCAGCGCATCTCAGGAAGAATTTGTTCCTCCATGTTTGAAATGCATTGAACGTGAATCTGCTAATTCTTCACCTGAATGTTCAAATGCTGCTAATGTTTCAAATTCTTCACATGCCTCTGCTATCACTAATTCCTCATCTGAGGACATTGCTAGTATCACTGATGATGCAGGGTTGAAGGAATTGTACATGACAGGCATGTACAAAAGCCTCAAAGGGCATCAGACTCTTTGTGATGTGCTTAAAAAGCAGATCCTCAACAGGAACCCTAGGAAAGAGGGTATTGCTTTTGAGAGAAAACTCAATGCTGATGGTACATATTGGAAGCCTGAGCAGTACCCCAAAACTACATGTGTTGCTGCAAAGGGACCTCCATTTGATCCATCTAACCTATCTGGATTTGCATGTGAATCTCCTCATTCTGATGATGAGTCATTTGACTCCAACTACAAACTGTTCAACATTCAGAATGGTGAAGTATTTGCTAGATATGTTGGCACTAACTACAGGAACGGTCCCCCTATGAAGAAAATCTAGGTTCCCAAAAGATGCCTTGAAAATCTTCAGGTGAATGTCATCATGACGCCACCTGTGAAGAATAGGAACCCCAGATGAAATTCTTCATATGGACCAAATTCTTCATATGGATCCAAGTCCTCATACGGACCAAACTCCTCACTTGGATCAAATTCCTCAAAAGGATCAAAGTCCTCATATGAACATCATCGTGCTAACCCGTTTGTTTCGCAGGGAAGATCTAAGGATTATGGATATGTGCATTATTCTTCAAATCATTATGTCCATAAGTCCTCGAAGAATTTCTCTGCATACTCTTATGCTTATTCTAACCCCTCTTATGTGAAACGAAATGGACTGGCTTCTATGCCATCCTTCTCGTATGGAGCTTGCAGAATGATGAACTCTTTGCCACCCCTTCAGATGTGGGTGGTGAAGAAAAAGAACTAATCTCTTCTGCAGGGTCAGGTCTCCAGACATACATAATCGTCTGAAGAATTTGCTGGAGACCTGAGCATGCCTGATAGGATGCAGGCTAATCATGAAGAAATGAACTTTCATTTCTCACGTCCTCATATTGCTTTATCTGTTCTTTTTCTTGATGAAGTTGATCTGATGAATTGATGTCATATTCTTCACTGATGAAGTATATGAGTTTGTAAGCTGCACTAATTCATCTGCAGGATGATCAACCCAAAGCCACTGAGTGGGTCCTCGATAGTGGATGTACAAATCACATGACTGGTGACAAGAATCTATTGATGGATGCTCCATTATCTTCGTCGCATCTGAAGCATATCGTCTTTGCTGACAAAGGCAAAAGTTAGGCATTGGGTCTAGGTAAGGTTGCGATCACAAAGGATTGACACATGGAAAAAGTCATGCTTGTTGAGTCCCTAGGATACAACCTTATGTCTGTCTCAATGCTTTGTGATCTTTATATGGTTGTTGTCTTTGGCAAGTACCATTGTGTTGTGGTTATGGAGGCTGACAATTCCAAAGTCTTCGAAGGCTTTAGGAGAGGAGACCTGTATATTGTTGATTTCTCTATAGGACCACAACCAGCCGTGTGTCTACTTGCAAAAGCTTCAGAAGGCTGGCTCTGGCATCGATGACTTGGTCATGCAGGCATGAGGAATTTGCACACGCTTGCTAAGAAGAAGCATGTCATTGGCATCGAGAATGTCAAATTCCTCAAGGATCAACTATGCAGAGCCTGTGAAGCTGGGAAGATGATGAAGGCCAAGCATCCAACGAAGACTATCATGACCACCACTCGCCCATTTGAATTGCTTCACATGGATCTCTTTGGTCCTAATCATTATTCTGCTATTTCAAATGAAGCATCTCAATATGGCTTTGTTATTGTTGATGATTACTCTCGTTATACATGGGTACACCTTGTTACTTACAAACATGTAGTGCAGGAAGTCTTCAAATGATTTTCCTCGAGGGCTTCAACCAACTTTGGTGTGAAGATCAAGCACATCAGAAGTGACAATGACACTGAGTTCAAGAATTCTGGTTTCGATGTCTATCTTGATGAACTTGGTATTACTCATGAGTTATCTGCTCCTTATACTCCTCAGTAGAACGGCGTCGTGGAGTGCAAGAACAGGACTCTTGCTGAGATGGCTCGCACTATGCTTGATGAATACAAAACGCCTCGTGGTTTCTGGACTGAGGCAATTGATACTACGTGCCATATCATCAACAGAGTATATCTTCACAAATTCTTCAAGAAGACTTCCTATGAACTCCTCACTGATAAGAAACCCAATGTAAGTTATTTCAAAGTCTTTGGTGCTAAATGTTGGATTAGAGATCCTCATCACAACTCAAAATTCGCACCGAAAGCACGTGAAGGTTTTATGCTTGGTTACGGTAAGGACTCGCACACCTACAGAGTCTTCAACAACGTTCTTCACAAGGTTGTTGAAACTGTAGATGTGCGGTTCGATGAAACTAATGGCTCGCAAAGAGAGCACCTACCTACTATGATAGATGAACCAACACCTGAGGAAACTATCAAGTTCAAGGCTACTGAGGATGTCATTCCTACTGAAGAATCTGCTGAAGAATTCATTCCAGAGCATGAAGAGCATCGAGCTAATGCACCTGAAGAAAATACTGAAGAAAATGGTGCTGAAGAAAATGCTGATCAAATTCTTCAACGGCAACCAGCTCATCCTCGCATTGCAAAAGAAGTGCAAGTTGAAAAGATCATCAATGACATCAAAGCGCCAGGTCCTCTCACACGCTCAAAAGCTTCACATTTATCTAACTTTTGTGGGCACTAGGCTTTTGTCTCTATTACAGAGCCCACTAAGGTAGATGAAGCATTTGTGGAGCCTGAGTGGATTCAGGCCATGCAAGAAGAATTACATCAGTTCGAGCTCAATAATGTCTGGGAACTGGTCAAACGTCCAAATCCTCGCAAGCACAATATCATTGGCACAAAGTGGATCTACCACAGCAAGCAAGATGAGAACGGCCTTGTGGTGAGGAATAAGGCACGGCTTGTAGCTCAAGGCTACACACGGGTTGAAGGAATTGATTTCGATGAAACTTTTGCACCTGTTGCTAGACTTGAGGCTATTCGCATATTAATTGCTTATGCTAACCATCATGATATCACTTTATATCAAATGGATGTGAAAAGTGCATTCCTCAATGGTAAGCTTGAGGAAGAAGTATATGTTGCTCAACCCCCAGGTTTTGAAGATCCAAAGAATCCTGACAAAGTCTTCAGACTCAACAAGGCCCTCTATGGCCTCAAGCAGGCCCCACGGGCGTGGTATGATACCTTGAAGGAATTCCTCATGAAGAAAGGCTTCAAACCCGGTTCACTCGACCCTACTCTTTTCACTAAAACCTATGATGGTGAATTGTTTGTGTGCCAAATATATGTTGATGATATTATCTTTGGCTGTACTGACCAATGTTATAGTGATGAATTTGCCTATATGATGAGTGAAGAATATCAAATGTCTATGATGGGAGAGTTGAAATTCTTCTTAGGTCTTCAAATTCGTCAACAACGCAATGGCATATTCATATCTCAGGAGAAATACCTCAAGGATGTACTGAGGAAATTCGGCATGCAAGATTGCAAAGGCGTCAAAATTCCTATGCCCACAAATGGCCATCTGTGCAGTGATGAAAATGGTATTGACTTCGATCATAAGGTATACCGCTCCATGATTGGTTCTTTATTGTACTTATGCGCATGTAGGCCAGATATAATGCTTAGTGTTTGCATGTGTGCCTGATTTCAAGCTACACCGAAGGAATCACACCATAAGGTTGTGAAGCATATTCTTCGATATCTAGCTCACACACCAACACTTGGATTATGGTACCCCAAGGGCTCGGATTTTGATCTCATTGGATATTCTGACTCTGACTATGCTGGTGATCGTGTGGACCTCAAGTCAACATCTGGTACATGTCATTTCCTCGGACGATCCTTGGTCTGTTGGTCCTCGAAGAAACAGAACTTCGTATCACTATCTACTGCTGAAGCTGAGTACATTGCCGCTGGTTCTTGTTGTGCTCAATTGCTATGGATGAAGCAAACTCTCAAGGACTACGGCGTCAACATGAAGAATGTGCCTCTCTTCTGTGACAATGAGAGTGCCATCAAGATTGCTCACAACCCAGTCCAACACTCGAAGACAAAGCACATTCAGATTCATCATCATTTTCTTTGTGATCATGTGTTGAAGGGCGACATTTCTATTGAGCATGTGAAGACTGAAGAACAACTAGCCGATATCTTCACAAAGCCCTTGGATGAGAAGAGATTTAGCAAGTTGCGGTGTGAGCTAAATATCCTAGAATCTTTGAATGTTCTTTGAAAAGGACACTCATCCTAACACTTATGAAAAATTGATGACTTAGATGTGCAACACATGAAGAAACATTTTTCTTCAATCAATGAAGAATAACACTCTTAGTGTGAAGACATTAACGAAGAATTTGATTCTCAGAACCCTACGATAATTGTACGCGGTGTCTGAAATCATCATTCTTATACGGTGGGTCACACCACCACCAAAAGTTGAAATTCCTCAATTGATCATATTCTTCAACTTTGCATTGTCTTCACTGTTTCTGTTATTTTTCTTCATTGGCTCTATATATATATATATATATATATATATATATATATATATATATATATATATATATGAGTTTATGTCCTCTACAGCATTCACTTATTGCTAATTCTTCAAGTTGGTTTTTCTGCTAAGTGAATGTGATCGGACCCTTCCCCCTCTATGCTATACTCAACCCAATCTGTTCACAAATTCTTCATGTGCGTTCTATTTGAAACTTGTTCAAATTCTTCATGTGTGTCCTTGTCAGCTGAAGAAATTGTAAACGGAACTTTAAAACCTATCTTATCTAAATTTTCGGCTTTGCCTTTCAAACTGTTGCGCATCCCACGATACACTTATCCATTCACCCACGATCACACACGATCTCCACCTCTCAGTACGTGGGTGACACATGTCATGCAAATGAGAAGGGTCAGGGGCATGTTCGTCCAATTTCTTCGGGCGAGCAGTTTTTCATCGTGGCTATAAATACCCCTACTTCCCTTCTTCACTTCTTTTACTCCGCTCGACCTCTCTCTCCAGTTCGAGCTTCTCAAACCCTAGCGCCGCCGCTACTTCATCGCCGCCGATGAGGAAGAGCTTCACTTCCTTGACCTCGTCGCCAACGTACTCGCGCCGACCGCAGAAATCTTCACTCCGCCGCCAAGTTAGAGCGTGGAAGATCTACACAGACGAACTTCATCTCTACACCTCACTGTTTGTCGTGTTCTTCGTCCAGGGTAATTAAAAGTTACTTTTACTGCCCTCGTTGATTCGAATGATTATCTTCAAAATCTTCAAAGGTGTTTTTCTTCATATCTTCACACACTAAACACCTCACAAGTCACCTGTTCTTGATTCGTTTCTCTAAGCATCATTTTTCTTCAAGATTCCTCAATTGTGTGGATCTTCGATCTATACAACTCTGGAACCTAAGACAAAGAACACTTAGTGAAATTCTTCAAGACTCATCTGGTCAAATTCCTCAAACTTGTTCTTTTTGAAAAACCCTCTGAGAACGCATATGACCTCTCCAAATTCCTCGCAACTATACTCTGTTCACAGGTACTCATGTCAGCTGCTGAATCACTAGGTTCTCATCAACTTAGCTCATTTGCAGCATTCCTCGAAGAAAAGTTGCATACTTCTTCAGAGAATTCGATTGTTCAAATTCCTCAACTGAAGAAAATGGCTGATGGTCAAAGGCCACAGAAAGGAGGAAAGAAGCTTGAGGTTATGACTGCCTTTGAAATCCCTGAGGACATATACAAAGATTACTGCACTCCTTATGAGGCCAAGTTTGGAAAAGAGGACAAAAATCAGTGCAAGGTGCGCATACAGAGGATAGAAAGGAGATGGGCAAGAGAATGGAGGGAGTACAGGTATGTAACTCCAAAGTACATGAAGAAATTCACACTCAATCCTCCATGCCCAAGAGCTCCATTGGCACCTGGCCAAATAGCAGATCCCACCAGCCTCAAGCGCGGTGAGGACTATCCTGACGAATGCGCCAAGCGCCAAGCCAAGTTGGCTAAGCAAGCCAGAGAAGCAGTGAGGAAATTCAATGAAGACTCTGCTGCTGCTACCTCTATTGAGGCCTCTGCTGTCAAGCCAAAAAAGGCTATGTCAAAGAAGCCTGCGCACAAGCCAAGTGCTTCACCAACAATGCCCTCAAGGCCAAGTTCCTCAGCAATGCCCTCACGGCCAGAATCCTCAAGGCCCTCACGGCCAATTCCTCATGCTGCTCCTGCTCCCTCAAAATCCTCAGCTCCTCTAAAGTCCTCAGCTGTTCCGACAAAGTCCTCAGCACCTGTGCATCTTGCCTCGTGCCAAAGGACTGTAGGCATGTCTATTGCCTCAGGTGTCTTAGCAAGTTCCTCAGCTGCACCAAGTTCCTCAGTTGGCCCCTCACTGCTGAAGACAAAGTCGACTGCTGGACGTGGTCCTCGACCATGTCCTCAAAAGAAGCAAGTCGCTTTCCAAGTGCCGTCTGAAGAAGACGAAGCTGATGATGATGAACTTGCAGAAATCATCAGAGATAGGCAAGTTAGGGCCGCTAGAGCCAAGGGAACAAATGTGACACTGCTTTTGGATCCCAAGTTGATCCTCGAATACATTGATGTTTGGCACAAGGACGCCAACACTCCCATGCCTGATTTCAAGCTGACTCCTGGTCAAAGTCACATGCTGACTCACTTCATACAAGAAGAGAAATGGAAATTTGAACAGGGGAGGAGAGTGAAGAAAGTGCAGTACAAGAAAGAGCGCTTTCTAAAGCAAAACGTTCTGAAGCTTTCACCTGAAGAACTAGTTGCTCTCCAATCTGAAATCAAGAAACTAAGTGATGAATTTGATCACTATTATGCTGACTGGCTGGGAGCCAAAGTCAGATTTGTAAAGATAACAGAACAGTTCACCTCAAATGTTGCAGCTCCAATGCAACAGGAAATTCCTCAGGCTGAAGCATCTGCTCAGCCTACTGAAGAACATGCCAGCACCGTTGATGAAAATCCGGCTACTGAAGAAAATGTGAGTTCCAGGGCTGATGACTGCATTCCAGCCGCTGAAGAAATTGCCAGGGCATCCACTAGTGGTGCGCCTGAAGAAACTGAAGAAATCAGGGCAACTGCATCAGTTGTGCCTGAAGAAAATCAACCACATTCCTCAGTTGTTCCTGCGCTAACTTCAACTCAAATCCTTCCATCCGCATCAGATGTGAAGAAGACCAAGGCTGCAGAGCGTGCTGCAGTGAAGAAAAGGAAAGCATCAGCTGCTTCAAATTCTTCAGCTCCGAAGAAGATGAAGCCCTTGACGAGTTCATTTGCTAATCCGATTGATGTTGTTCCCATCTCAACCAGGCCATCAAAGGACCTTGTTCCTTTTGATAAAGAATATGTGATCTCCAGCGGATCTGATGAAGAAACTCCTTCTGCTGCTTCATCTGGGCAGTTGGATGAAGAAATTGAAGTGGATGCGATCCCTTCAACACCTGTCATCTCCTCGCCCATGCCTCAGTTCACAGCTGAAGAGGCTGGCGTTGAAGAAATGGAAGATGAAGATGTGGACGTTGGCTGCTCCACACCCATAAGCAGTGATGAATTCTGGGAAAGTCAGCATCCAAACTCTCCAATGTTCACACCGCTGCAGCAAATACCTCAGTCGCCTGCACCAACTGTTCAAATGGGCTTTGAAGAAACTCACTCCACTTCATCTGTGCACGAGGAAATTCCAGCCACTAGTGCTGAAGAAAATGCTGCTGCTGAACGTCTGAAGATGCAGACTGCCACTGAAGAGGAACCGGAAATTCCTCAGCCTGAAGAACCTGCGATTGAGATTCCTAAGGTCGATGCAACTCACTGACACTCCTCTGCCGAAGCCCAAGGATCCATTCTCACGCAAGCAAAAGTTCAAGGCTGATGATTTCTTTGGCGAGCACGTATTCTTCGAAGATTACAACCCATATAACTCTGTTCGCATTAGGAAGAGGCGTTTCTGGACTGCTAGTCAAGCCAATTTCTATTCCTCAGTGATGTTCAACAAGGAGAAAATCTTCTATCATGAGCATATTCCTCACGTGGACATGGAATCTCTACCGTGCTTCGCACCAGTCCTTAGTGTTCTTCACAATGCTGAACTGTTAAACTTTTGCTCTGACATCTGCGATTGGAATGAAGAACTGATTCTTCAATTCTATGCAACGCTGCACATCATAGGAGATTCTGAAGATGTGAATTCATGGGTGCTGGACTGGATGTCTGAAAATACTCACTACACTGCACCAACCTCTGAATTGCTTCGTGCCTTACCACTCAGTCCTCCCCTTAAAGAAGCTCGTTGTATCTACAGTGAACCTGAGCTTACAAATCATTACATGCAGGTGCTGATGAAACCTTTGAAGCCAGGTCAAGCACCAAGAACCAAATTCCTCATGAAGGAATTGCTCTACGTGCCCAGAACTGTCTATCGTATTCTTACGAGGACAATCAGTCCTATCAAAGTCCACGACTCATCTGATGAGGAAATTGTTGGCATCATGAAGAATCTGGTATTCAACATCGTTCATGGCATTCCTGTCAATTATCACGATTTCTTCATGAGGACTCTGGCAAATGTTGCACTATCTCCATTTGAGCTGAAGCCTTATGCACCTTGGATTAAGAGATTCCTCAGGACAAGGTCTTCACTCAACTACAAAGCTGATTTTCAGAATCACCTCAGCTACTTGCCCCCAATTGAAGTCCTCAAGCAGACTTATTCCTCAGTTGATGGAAAGGGCAAGGCACCAACTATTATTGATGAAGGCATTCGTCCATTGGATGGTCAATTTCGCAAGGCTGCCTCTTATTCCACCAATGATGACTCTGCCACACATGACTCTGCCAATGCACCCAAGTCCACTCCTCAAGCCACTGCTCCGCGCGTGATGACAGACCATGAACTTCTGCTTAGTCTTCACCAGAAGGTGGATCGAAATCAGAAATGGGTTAAGCGTCAGTTTGGTTCACTTCTTCACAACATGACTGCTACACACAATGCAGTGAAGAAAAACCATTACTACCTCCATCAAGTCTTCGGTCGCACCTGGGCAATCATGTCACATCTGTACGGTGAAGACGATCTGAAGAAAATGGGTCTCCATGAAGATTTTGACTGGTCTGCACCTCCACCGAAGAAATTCAAGAAGGTCAAGGTTCCTTCTCTGGTGGCCAGCTCATATTCTTCATCGCGCGACACTGATGAAAATGAAGACTTGGACAACACTGCGGCAGGCCCTACTACAACAAACGACCCCAACAATGCTGGCGCTCCTTCATCAACTTGATATTCTTTAGGGGTGTTAGTCCTCATATTTAATCCTTTTGGTCATTTGATGACAAAGGGGGAGAATTTTGAGTTAGTCTTCAAGAGGGTCTTTCTATATGGGCGTGTTTTTTCAAGTTACAACTCTCGTTCTTCTGAGACTTTTATTGGATCCAGTTGTAAACTTAAACCCGATGGTGCTCTGATACTCTTGATACGTTTTTCTGCATGCTTATTCCTCGTTAATATTATTGCACGCATGCTGAATTACATCGGTCACCATATTTCATCATGCATTTCAAATTCTTCACTTTTATATGTCAAATGCATGTATGAATTACAAGATATAGGGGGAGATCTCCATGATTCAACTCTTCAAGTGTGCATTGCTTCAAAAGCAAATCCCTCACTATGCACATCTTCAGGGGGAGTTCTTCTATATCTTGCAATCAAATTCCTCAATATCAGTAGTTACACTTCATATGTTTATCCCCGTTGAAAACTTAACCTATATTGTCATCAATCACCAAAAAGGGGGAGATTGTAAGTGCATTTAGTGCCCCTTAGTGATTTTGGTGTATTGAAGACTTATAGGTTAAGGGACTAATGCGTTTGTGAGTGTACACAAGTCTATAAGTCTATGAGGAGTTTGATATTTACAGAGAAAGTCGAACCCTAAAAATGAAATTCTTCGACTGAAGACTTTGTATTTCTGAAGACTTTCTGAAGACTTTGAAAGTGAAGTAAATGGTGTGACCTTGAAGACTTAGTATCCATTCGAGGAACATGAAGCATGAAGACTTTTGTTTTCGTAGTTTCATTTTCTCTTTCTTGAGTCATAGGAAACACTGTACTATTAAAGGGGGTCGAGGAAATGCTAAGGAAAATTTCCATGTGATGCTCAACTCAAAATCCTACACCTACCAATCCCTTCGAGTGAAGCCATTGGAAATCTCATACAGTCCAGTCATATTCTTCAGCGATAGAGACGAAGGTCTTCTGGTCTCTGAGGAATTTGTTCTGATTGAGGAGTTAGGAATTTGCCAGTGCGGATTTCCTACACAGTGAGGAACATGATAGCCCTGAGGATTTTGCTACTCAAAATTCCGACCGTTGCTGTGCTATGCGCCAACTGTCCCAAAAATATCTATCCACCTAACGGTCATATCATTGAAGGGCATTTATGTCTTATCATGTCGGGCTGCTCCCTAGGCTATAAATAGCCGCCCCCTACAACCACTAGCTGGTTGGCTGCTCTAAGAGAAGCTGACACTTGTCATTTGAGAGCAACCCATCCTCTGAGGACTTTGAGCGAAAATCATCAAGTGAGGAAAAACCCAAAACCCAAACACCTACAAACCCCAAGTGATTGAGCATCACTGAAGAGATTGATCCTGCATGGATCCGACGCTTGTTACCTTTGAAGACTGTGCTTCTTCCAGAAGGTTAGGCGTCATGGTCTAGAGCATCCAAGAGGAATTGTGGATCGCCGAGTGACCAAGTTTGTGAAGGTTTGGAAGTCGCCTGAAGACTTACCACGAGTGATTGGACGAGGTCTGTGTGACCTTAGTTCAAGGAGAATACGGTGAGGTCTGCTAAGATATAAGTGAAGATCAATGAGTAGTCGAATAATTATGCAACTATGTGAAGACTCTCTAACATTTAAGAATTTCAGATCTTGGTATTTCATTCAAACAGCAAGCAAAACAAAATAAAATAAAAAGACGCTCCAAGAAAAACACATATCATGTGGCGAATAAAAATATAGCTCCAAGTAAAGTTACCGATGAACGAAGACGAAAGAGGGGATGCCTTTCGGGGCATCCCCAAGATTAGGCTCTTGGTTGTCCTTGAATATTACCTTGGGGTTCCTTGGGCATCCCCAAGCTTAGGATCTTGCCACTCCTTATTCCATAGTCCATCGAATCTTTACCCAAAACTTGAAAACTTCACAACACAAAACTTAACAGAAAACTCGTAAGCTCCGTTAGCGAAAGAAAACAAAACACCACTTCAAGGTACTGTAATGAACTCATTCTTTACTTATATTGGTGTTAAACCTACTGTATTCTAACTTCTCTATGGTTTATAAACTCTTTTACTAGCCATAGATTCAACAAAATAAGTAAACAACACATGAAAATAGAATCTGTTAAAAACAGAACAGTCTGTAGTAATCTGTAACTAACGCAAACTTTTGGAACTCATAAAATTCCCAAATAAATTGCTGGACGTGAGGAATTTATATATTAATCATCTGCAAAAATAATTAACTAAATAGCACTCTGCAATAAAAAATGGCAGCAATTCTTGTGAGCGCTAAAGTTTCTGTTTTTTACAGCAAGATCAACAAGACTTTCCCCAAGTCTTCCCAACGGTTCTACTTGGCACAAACACTAATTTAAAATATAAAAACTCAATCATAAAAGAGGATAGCTAAATTATTTATTACTAAACAGGAGAAAAAAGCAAGGAACAAAAATAAAGTTGGGTTGCCTCCCAACAAGCGCTATCGTTTAATGCCCCTAGCTAGGCATGATGATTTCAATGATGCTCACATAAATGATAAGAATTGAAACATAAAGAGAGCATCATGAAGAATATGACTAGCACATTTAATCCTAACATACTTACTATGCATAGGGATTTTGTGAGCAAACAACTTATGGGAACAATAATCAACTAGCATAGGAGGGCAAAACAAGCATAACTTCAAAACTTTAAGCACATAGAGAGGAAACTTGATATTATTGCAATTCCTACAAGCATATGTTCCTCCCTCATAATAATTTTCAGTAGCATCATGAATTAATTCAACAATATAACCATCACATAAAGCATTCTTTTCATGATCTACAAGCATAGAAATTTTATTACTCTCCACATAAGCAAAATTCTTCTCATGAATAATAGTGGGAGCAAACTCAACAAAATAATTATCATGTGAGGCATGATCCAATTGAAAGCTAAAATCATGATGACAAGTTTCATGGATAACATTATTCTTTATAGCATACAAGTCATCACAATAATCATCATAGATAGCAACTTTGTTCTCATAATCAATTGGAACCTCTTCCGGAATAGTGGATTCATCACAAAATAAATTCATGACCTCTCCAATTCCACTTTCATAAATATAATCATCATAAATAGGAGGCATGCTTTCATCATATTAAATTTGCTCATCAAAACTTGGGGGACAAAAAGTATCATCTTCATCAAACATAGCTTCCCCAAGCTTGTGGCTTTGCATATCATTAGCATCATGGATATTCAAGGAATTCATACTAACAACATTGCAATCATGCTCATCATTCAAATATTGAGTGCCAAACATTCTAATGCATTCTTCTTCTAGCACTTGAGCACAATTATCGGAATCCTTATTTTCATGATAGATATTAAAAAGATGAAGCATATGAGGTACCCTTAATTCCATTTTTTTCTTTTCTTTTATAAACTAAACTAGTGATAAAACAAGAAACTAAAAGACTCGATTGCAAGATCTAAAGATATACCTTCAAGCACTCACCTCCCCGGCAACGGCGCCAGAAAAGAGCTTGATGTCTACTACACAACCTTCTTATTGTAGACGTTGTTGGGCCTCTAAGTGCGGAGGTTTGTAGGACAGTAGAAAATTTCCCTCAAGTGGATGACCTAAGGTTTATCAATCCGTAGGAGGCGTAGGATGAAGATGGTCTCTCTCAAACAACCCTGCAACCAAATAACAAAGAGTCTCTTGTGTCCCCAACAGACCCAATATAATGGTAAATTGTATAGGTGCACTAGTTCGGCGAAGAGATGGTCATACAAGTGGTATATGGATGGTAGATAATAGTTTTTGTAATCTAAAAATATAAAAACAGCAAGGTAACTAATGATACAAGTGAGCGTAAACGGTATTGCAATGCTAGGAAACAAGGCCTAGGGTTCATACTTTCACTAGTGCAAGTCCTCTCAACAATAATAACATAATTGGATCATATAACTATCCCTCAACATGCAACAAAAAGTCACTCCAAAGTCACTAATAGCAGAGAACAAACGAAGAGATTATGGTAGGGTACGAAACCACCTCAAAGTTATTCTTTCCAATCAATCCGTTGGGCTATTCCTATAAGTGGCACAAACAGCCCGAGAGTTCGTACTAGAATAACTCCTTAAGACACACATCAACCAAAACCCTAATGTCACCTAGATACTCCAATGTCACCTCAAGTATACGTGGGTATGATTATATGATATGCATCACACAATCTCAGATTCATCTATTCAACCAACACATAGAACCTCAAAGAGTGCCCCAAAGTTTCTACTGGAGAATCATGACGAAAACGTGTGCCAACCCCTATGCATAGGTTCATGGGGGAACCCGCAAGTTGATCACCAAAACATACATCAAGTGAATCATGTGGTATCCCATTGTCACCACAGATACGCACGGCAAGACATACATCAAGTGTTCTCAAATCTTTAAAGACTCAATCGGATAAGATAACTTCAATGGGGAAACTCGGTCCATTACAAGAGAGTAGAGGGGGGATAAAACATCATAAGATCCAACTATAATAGCAAAGCTCACGATACATCAAGATCATACCACGTCAAGAACACGAGAGAGAGAGAGAGAGAGAGATCAAACACATAGCTACTGGTACATACCCTCAGCCCCGAGGGAGAACTACTCCCTCCTCATCATGGAGAGCACCGGGATGATGAAGATGGCCACCAGAGAGGGATTACCCCTCCGGCAGGGTGCCGGAACGGGTCTAGATTGGCTTTCGGTGGCTACGGTGGCTTCTGGCGGTGGAACTCCTGATCTATTATGCTCCTCGGTAGTTTTAGGGTATATGGAGATATATATGCGGAAGAAGTACGTCAGGGGGGCCACAAGGGGCCCACGAGGGTGGAGGGCGCGCCCAGGGGGGGGCGCCCCCTGCCTCGTTGCTTCCCTTACGTGGACTCCAAGTCTCCCGGGTTGCTTTCCTTCCAAAAATAAGTTCCGTGAAGTTTCAGGTCAATTGGACTCCGTTTGATTTTCCTTTTCTGCGATACTCTAAAACAAGGGAAAAAACAGAAACTGGCACTGGGCTCTAGGTTAATAGGTTAGTCCCCAAAATCATATAAAATAGCATATAAAACATCCAAGGTTGATAATATAATAGCATGGAACAATCAAAAATTATAGATATGTTGGATACGTATCACACATCCGCACCTTGGCCACCAAGAAGTCGTTCTTTGCACATGAAGTCTATAGGCGGTCCTGGAAGACACTAACACTGCTATGTTCTAAAGATGATCTGCATGCAGATGGCTTCATAGAGCAATTCAAGTTTGACTGCAGGCCTCCTCAAAATGCAAGCTGGCGTCACACTCCCTCCATTGAAGATTCTGAGCATTCGTCTTCGGCTGCAACTGTTGTTGCGAGAGTCGTCGATGAAGAAGACGACTCCACTTCACCAACCCTGGCTGCACTGCATCAAGATACCGTGTCAGGCCCGTCTACACCACCAAACTCCAACGACGACCTTGCTCCATCTTCTACTCCGACTGGGAACGAGTAGATCCTCTATGTCCTCAAACCTTTTTGGTCATTCCTGACAAAAGGGGGAGAAGCATATGAGGTTGATAGTCTTCAAGCGGGTCCATATGGGTGGTTGCATTATTTTTCCTAAGTTCTTACAACTCTCGTTTTGAATTTTTTTGGCTTTTGAGTTGTAACATTTAAACTTGATGGTCGTTTGCCAGTTTTGCTGGTACTTTGAGATGCGATGATAAATTATGCATGAAGTTATTCTATAGACGCCCATTTTTCATTGTGCGCGTCATTTATCTTCATTATACTTACACATGCATGATGAATTGTCTTCATGAGTTGAAGAGGATCTCCACAAAGTAGAACCTGCCATGTAGTAGATCCTCTTCATTATACTTATATGCACATCTTCAGGGGGGAGCCTTTTGTGAGAGTTAAGGATAAAAGCATTGTCTTCATAAGTTGCAAAAGGATAAAAGCATTGTCTTCATAAGTTGAAGATTTATACTTATACTTTGTGAGAGTTAAGGATAAAAGCATTGTCTTCATAAGTTGCAAAAGGATAAAAGCATTCAAATGCAAACTACTTATATGCACATCTTCAGGGGGGAGCCTTTTGCAACTTACGAAGACAATGCTTTTATCCTTAACTCTCACATACTTTTATCCCCGTTGAAAACTTCAACCAGTTTGTCATCAATCACCAAAAGGGGGAGATTGTAAGTGCATCTAGTGCCACCCCTAATTGGTTTTGGAGTATTGACGACAAACTTAGTTGAGGGACTAATGTGTTTGTGAGAATTGCAGGATAACACATGTAGTAGTCCCTTATTGATTCGGTTTACCTACCAGAGATGACCCCTAAAAATGTGTGAAGACATTGAAGACAATGGCGGTACGTGAAGACACTCACGATGAAGATTATGACATGAGAAGACATTCATATGAAGACTATGGAGCGCGAAGGCATAGTTGTTTCATAGTTTCCTTTTCTTCTTTGTTGAGTCATAGGAACCACCATACTATTAAGTGGGGTCCAAGTGAACAAAGTCAGAGTGACTGAAGTGATGCTCAACCAAATCCTATGTCTTCGAGCGAAGAAAATGAGAGCAAATATTATCCAGAGAGGGGTGAGTCAGCTTTACTTGTAGCCCAAGTCAAGCTGCCGCGTGTGTTTGAAATCCGACCATTGGACACATGTCGGTTCCTTAGTGACCCAGGGTCATTTCAGACAAATAAGGTCGGGTTGCCTCCTGGCTATAAATAGCCCACCCCCTACACCATAAATTGGTGGCTGCTCAGAGTTAGTGCATGGCTTTTGTCGTTTGAGAGCAGCCCACATCCGAAGCATTTAAGAGAGAGAGATATCCTTGCAAGGACAAAGCCCTAAACACCCAGAGCCAAAGAGTGTTAGGCATCCCTGAAGTCTTTCTGTCTGCGTGACCTGAAGACTTGTTACACTTGAGGACTGTGAATCCTCCAGCTGGTTAGGCGTCGCGTTCTGAGCATCCAAGAGCCATTGTGGATTGTCGGTGAACGAAGTCTGTGAAGGTTTGGAAGTCTACCTTGAAGACTTACCAGAGTGATTGGGTGAGGACTGGGTGTCCTTAGCTCAAGGGGAATAAGGTGAAGACGCGGTCTTCTGAGTTAAATCTCAGCCCCCCTAACCAGACGTATAGTTGTCACACCAACTGGAACTGGTCTACCAAATCCTTGTCTTCACCAAGCATCTAGCTCTATCCTTCACTTTCCTTCACTTTACAGTTTGTCTTCGTGAAGTCATTGCCTGCCTACCTATTTTGATTGACTTCACTGAGTGAAGACTATTAACTATTTGGCTTCATACCGTCTTCGATCCTGATCCATACTACCTAGCTGCAGATAGTCTTCGTGCTTTCATTTCATTGCTTAATTGACTATGGCATGTATAGTGTAGTCTACCTCCGCTTCATGTCAATAGATTCATTTCTACTATTTGTCTTCAAAGACCTCATGCTTTGAAGACTTTCGTAAAAATTGCCTATTCACCCCCTCTAGTCGATAACTAGCACTTTCATTACATATTAAATTTGTCAATAATTTTAGTACATTCAATTACTCTTCCTGTGCATCAGCCACTCGACACGGTCATGGAAAAATCTGGAGTGAAAACAAGGTCTTCGGAGCAGACAATGCTATCTTACGAAGCGCATGTCTTGCTGGTTACGAAATGCTCCTCAGAGGAGGATTCAGAGACAGATGACCAGTCCTACTCCCCCCGAGGTGCATGCTCTGACTTGGCAGGGTTATATTGCTCATATCATGCATATGGTGTCTTGCATTGCCATGGCATTTGCTTAGTTTAGATATGCTTTGTGTGAATGCCACCTGTTTAGTGTCTAATTACCATGTATGTGAATTTTTCAATGCCATCTTGTTGCAAGACATTATTGATAACCCACAAGTATAGGGGATCACAACATTTTTCAAGGGTAGAGTATTCAACCTAAATTTATTGATTCGACACAAGGGGAGCCAAAGAATATTCTCAAGTATTAGCAGCTGAGTTGTCAATTCAACCACACCTGAAAGTCTTAATATCTGCCGCAAAGTATTTAGTAGCAAAGTAGTATGGAAGTAACGGTAACGGTGGCAAAAGTAACAATAGTTGTTTTTGTAGCAATCGTAACAGTGGCAACGAAAAAGTAACTAAGCAAAGATCAATATGTTAAAAGCTCGTAGGCAATGGATCAATGATGGATAATTATGTCGGATGTGATTCGTCATGCAACATTTATAACATAGGGTGACACAGAACTAGCTCCAGTTCATCAATGTAATGTAGGCATGTATTCCAAATATAGTCATACGTGCTTATGGAAGAGAACTTGCATGCCATCTTTTATCCTACCCTCAGCGGGGTCCTATTGGAAACTAAGGGATATTAAGGCCTCCTTTTAATAGAGTACCGGGCCAAAGCATTAACACTTCGTGAATACATGAACTCCTCAAACTACGGTCATCACCAGGAGTGGTCCCAATTTTTGTCACTTCGGGGTTGCCGGATCATAAGACATAGTAGGTGACTAATGACTTGCAAGATAGTATCAAGAACTCACATATATTCATGAAAACATAATAGGTTCAGATCTGAAATCATGGCACTCGGGCCCTAGTGACAAGCATTAAGCATAGCAAAGTCATAGAAACATCAATCTTAGAACATAATGGATACTAGGGATCAAACCCTAACAAAACTAACTCGATTACATGGTAAATCTCATCCAACCCATCACCGTCCCGCAAGCCTACGATGGGATTACTCACGCACGGCGGTGAGCATCATGAAATTGGTGATGGAGGATGGTTGATGATGACGATGGCAATGGATTCCCCTCTCCGGTCCCCCGAACGGACTCCAGATTAGCCCTCCCGAGGAAGATTAGGGCTTGGCGGTGTCTCCGTATCGTAAAATGTGATGAATCGTTCTCCATGATATTTTTCTCCTCGAAAGTGAATATATGGAGTTGGGGTTGAGGTCGGTGGAGTCCCAGGGGGGCTCACGAGGTAGGGGGCGCGCCCCGGGGGGCGCCCTGCACCCTCGTGGACAGGGTGTGAGCCCCCTGATGCTGATTCTTTCACCAGTATTTTTCATTAATTCCAAAACATGTCTCTGTGGATTTTAGGTCATTCCGAGAACTTCTATTTCTGCACAAAAATAACACCATGGCAGTTCTACTAAAAATAGCGTCAATCCGGGTTAGTTCCATTCAAATCATGCAAGTTAGAGTCCAAAATAAGGGCAAAAGTGTTTGGAAAAGTACATACGTTGGAGACGTATCAACTCCCCCAAGCTTAAACCTTTGCTTGTCCTCAAGAAATTCAGTTGACAAACTGAAAGTGATAAAGAAAAACTTTTACAAACTCTATTTGATCTTGTTGTTGCAAATATGTAAAGCCATCATTCAAGTTTTCAGCAAAGATTATGAACTAACCATATTCACAATAACATTTAGGTCTCATGTTTACTCATATCAATGGCATAATCAACTAGCGAGCAATAATAATGAATCTCGGATGACAACGCTTCCTCAAAACAATCATAACATGATATAACATGATGGTATCTCGCTAGCCCTTTCTGAGACCGCAAAACATAAATGCAGAGCACCCCTGAAGATCAAGGACTGACTAGACATTGTAATTCATGGTAAAAGAGGTCTAGTCACAGTCATACTCAATGTAAATTAATAGCAATGCATGCGAATGACAGCGGTGCTCTCCAACTGGTGCTTTTTAATAAGAGGATGATGACTCAACATAAAAGTAAATAGATAGGCCCTTCGCAGAGGGAAGCAAGGATTTGCAGAGGTGCCAGAGCTCGAGTTTTGAAATAGAGATAAAAAATATTTTGAGTGGCATACTTTCATTATCAAGATAACAACCAAGCGATCTTGATATCTTCCATGCTACACACATTATAGGCGGTTCCCAAACAGAATGGTAAAGTTTATACCCCCCCCCCCACCACCAACAAACATCAATCCATGGCTTGTCTGAAACAACAGGTGCCGTCCAACTAACAATAATCCTGGGGGAGTTTTGTTTGCAATTACTTTGATTTGATTTGAGCATGGGACCGGGCATCCCGGTTACCGGCCATTTTCTCATGAATGATGAGCGGAGTCCACTCATCGTGAGAATAACCCACCTAGCATGGAAGATATAGACAACCCTATAGTTGATACATGAGCTATTCGAGAATACAAAACAGAATTTCATTTGAAGGTTTAGAGTTCGGCACATACAAATTTACTTGGAACGGCAGGTAAATACCACATATAGGAAGGTATGCTGGACTCATATGGAATAACTTTCGGGTTTATGGAAGTGGATGCACAAGTAGTATTCTCGCTTAGTACAAGTGAAGGCTAGAAAGAGACTGGGAAGCGACCAACTAGAGAGTGACAATAGTCATGAACATGCATTAAGATTAATCAACAATGAGTGCGAGCATGAGTAGGATATAAATCACCGTGAACATAAATATCGTGGAGGCTATGTTGATTTTGTTTCAGCTACATGCGTGAACATGTGCCAAGTCAAGCCACTCGAATCGTTCAAAGGAGGATACCACCCTATCATACCACATCACAACCATTTTAATAGCATGTTGGCACGCAAGGTAAACCATTATAAACTCCTAGTTAATTAAGCATGTCATGGGCAACTATAATCTCTAATTTTCATTGCAAACATGTTTCATTCATAATAGGCAGAATCAGGAACGATGAACTAATCATATTTACAAAACAAGATTGGTCGAGTTCATACCAGCTTCTCTCATCTCACTCAGTCCATCATATATCGTCATTATTGCCTTTCACTCGCACGACGAAACGGTGTGGATAATAATAATAGTGCACGTGCATTGGACTAAGCTAGAATCTGCAAGCACTTTATACAAGGGAGAAGACAAGGTAATATGGGCGCTTGGTTAAATCAATAATAATGCATATGAGAGCCACTTAGCATTTTCATCATGGTCTTCTCTTCTTGACCCCCAAAGAATAAGAAAATAAATAAAACTATTTACACGGGAGAGTTCCCAATAAGCAAAAGAAGAACGAGAAACCTTTTTGGGTTTTCTTTTAATTACTACTACTATAGGCATGGAAAGTAAACTAGCTAAAAGCTACAACTATTTTTTTGTTTTTCTTAAGGTTTTTCAAACACACAAGAAGAAGGCTTAGAAAAGAAAATAAACTAGCATGGATATTACAATGAAAAAGTATGAGCACTGCCGGTGTCAAAACCGGCGGATCTCGGGTAGGGGGTCCCAAACTGTGCGTCTAGGCCGGATGGTAATAGGAGGCAGGGGACATAATGTTTTACCCAGGTTCGGGCCCTCTTGATGGAGGTAAAACCCTACGTCCTGCTTGATTGATATTGATGATATGGGTAGTACAAGAGTAGATCTACCACGAGATCGGAGAGGCTAAACCCTAGAAGCTAGCCTATGGTATGATTGTATGTTATGGTTGTTGTCCTATGGACTAAAACCCTTCGGTTTATATAGACACTGGAGAGGGTTAGGGTTACACAAGGTCGGTTACAAAGGAGGAGATATCTGTATCCGTATTGCCTAGCTTGCCTTCCACGCTAAGTAGAGTCCCATCCGGACACGAGATGAAGTCTTCAATCTTGTATCTTCATAGTCTAACAGTCCGGCCAATGGAGATAGTCCGGCTGTCCGGAGACCCCCTAATCCAGGACTCCCTCAGTAGCCCCTGAACCAGGCTTCAATGATGATGAGTTCGGCGCGCAATATTGTCTTCGGCATTGCAAGGCGGGTTCCTTCTCCGAATACATCACAGAAGAATTTGAATACGAGGATAGTGTCTGACCCAGCAAAATAAGTTCCACATACCGCCGTAGAGAGAACAATATTTTCGCAAATCCAATTTGCTGACTTGTTTTGGCAGCATGACGTTATGTCATGGCCCGGTGATTATTCGAACCGTTTTTCTTCAACCAGCTCCACACATAACGCGAGGTGGTTTCTTGACACGTCTTGTCAAAGCAGAGATCGTGTTCCCCCAATTATGGGATTCTCATTAATGTGGTCGTGGGTAACCCAACCGTGTCTAGGACTCCTAGATTATAGGCATGTCCTAAACGGCCACGGAGAGGACGCTTGATATTCACCCTCTTTATAAAGGGACAAGGTTTTCGCTTTTCCCTCTCCTGCTCAATCGAACCCTTCCCCTGCCTCGAGTTCCAACACCCAAAGACCAGGTCAGGTGCTCCGGATCTTCAATCATGTCCGGATCCATCCTTCAAGGCCGATGGATGCCCTCCTCCGTGACGGAAGAGGACATCAAGAAGTTGAGGGAGGCCAGATACCTGACCGCCGAGGTTTTGCATCGGCTACCTGCTCGAGGGTAGGTCGTCCCTACTCCTGAACCCAATGAGAACATCGTGTTCGTCTCCCACTTCCTCAGAGGCCTAGGCCTCACTCTGGATCCCTTCATCAGGGGTTTGATGTTCTATTACGGGCTAGATTTCCACGATCTAGCTCCGGACTCCTTTCTCCACATCTCGACATTTATTGTCATGTGTGAGGCCTTCCTCCGCATTACCCCTCACTTCGGCCTGTGGATCAACACCTTTTAAGTGAAGCCGAAGATGATCGAGGGGCAACATGCAGCGTGCGGAGGTGCATCAATAGGCAAGATGGCAGGAGCTCCATAGCCGAAAGGTTCCTTTCCAGAGGTGTCCGAATTATGGCAACGGGAGTGGTTTTACATCATGGCTCACAGAAGTGCCAAGTGGGCGGCTACTCCCGCTTTCCGCTCGGGCCCCCCACCACAACTAATGTCATGGATTAGCAGAGGTCTGAGCTGGGGTCCAGCCAAGGACGTGCCTATACTGCAAAGCCGCATTCGAGATCTCTTCGAGGGAGATTTTAATTTGGTCGTGGTAATACAAGTTATGCTGGTTCGTCAAGTCCAGCCTTGCAAACGCCGGCCCCTTCGCTTGTGGGAGTTCAACCCAGAAGGACCGCGTGCCATTCAAAGTTTCCTCGGCCTGACGCACGAGGAGATGTACAAGTCATTCTTCGGACCTCAAATAGAGTGTCCGGATACTACCGAGGACGTGGGCCTGAGAAGTAACCACGCCGCCGAACAATTAAGAAATCCTCTAGCCGAACACACTGTCTTTCATTCATCATGAAGTTATTTCTGAGAGTTCGCTCTTTGACCAGGACTGGCTAACAAAGGCGAAGATGATTCGGTGTTTGGCCCTCCTCCCTGAGTGTTTGGAAAATTCGGTATTGGAAAAGATGCTCGAGCTCGCACCTTGCCCGAAGCCCTCGAAGGAAGATACGTGGGGGGGGGGGGATAATACGGGCGGACGCGGGCCCCCATCACTGCTAGTTCCAATCGAGGGAATGAGCGTCTCCATGAAGGAGGATAACCGGGGGAGGAAAAGGACTGCTTCCGAGGATCCGGAAGCCGAGGCCTCCAAACGGGAGAAGAAGTCTCCCACAGAGGGTCCTGCCTCGGGGGGTGCTTTTGCCGCAAAAAGTCCGCAGGGGGATCAGCCCTCCAACGAGTCGTAAGTGATCCAAAAAATACATTAATAGTGAAGGTATACTATCTTTTTTTCTGAGAAAATAAGCACTGCATATATCTTGCAGTTCGGGCCTTAGCCCCTCTCAGCTGAGCTCGTCTTTGGGGGATCTTCTTCTAGAGATGATGGAGAGCGAAACGCCTCCCCCGGACTCCTCCGCTCAAGAAGCGGGCGACCCCGAAGTGTCGTCACGGAGGGCCTCTCTGGATCTGGTGAGGCCAGAAGATAATCCCATAGACCCCGAAGTCCCCAGCGTCCAGCTCCCGAAGAGAGCAAACAAAAGAGTCCGGCACCATCTGGTATGCGGTCGGACGTTCTGAGGGAGCTGGTGGGGCGAGCGGCCATCTCAGAAGAACACCGTACACTGATGGGTACGGTGATGGAGAGAATTTCATCTGCCGAAAGCGGATTACATGAAGCCTTTATGAGTCTACTGACATGCTTTGAGGTATGTGAGATAATATGTGATAGTACCGCACATGTTAGGTGTGCCCTGTGTAGATAGTAGCCCCTGAGACTCTGGTTGTCGTTGAGAACGGCGGCGAACAGAGGATCATAGTCCCAGGAAATTACCAGACTGCCCTTATGTGCGGGTGGTGGAAGCTCCAGTGGCTAGCCGGACTAGTGAGTTTGCCGAATTAAACGGCAACTGGATGCGGCAGACGCCGACATCGGGCTTGTTAACAAGAGGCTTGACGAGGCACAGGGTAAGTGTTATTATCTGGTGAACGCCACATAGTAAGAGCAGCATGATGCCAGTATCTTTAATATGTTGTGACTGCAGATGGAGCTGCCACCGTGGAAACCTTGCGGGCAGAACTTGCCCGAGCCAAGGAACAAGCGAGGATTAGTAATGCGGCTGCTTTGAAGGCGGACGAAGAGTTGAAAGCCGAGAAGGCCGCACATTGCGAGAGCCAAGAGAAGATGGCCAAGATGGTCGTAGAATTAAAAGACACTGTCGACCGTTGCCGGCTCCTTGAAAAAGAAAAATCGAGTGAAGGCAACGGACCTTGAGAAGGCCACGATGGCGGACAAAGAAACCCGCTCTGCTATGAGAGCAAAGGAGGAGCTGCGGGAAGCCGGGGATATTGTGGCTGGGAAGCCCTTCATGCTACGGAGGAAGTTCAGAGATCCACGATATGCCCCTCTGGATCGGCTGTGGAGTTCGACAGATGCATATATGGACTTGGCGGCGAGCGCTGCCGATGCGGCCAAATACTTCCAAGGTCAAACAGATCGTGAAGTGGACAAGCTGTTCTAGTCGCAATTCAACGTTCCAGAGCGTCCGCTTCCATTGACTGATCAACTAGCCGAATGGGCCGAACTAAATAGGTTGTCCGGACTCGCCATGAGGTCTGTCGTGGATCAGCTATGGCCGGAAAAGCCAAAGCCTAACAACTATTTTAGTTTAGTGCAGCGGTTCCTTGGTGCGGTGCCGCGCATTAATGCAATGAGGAGGTTGGCGTGCATAGAAGGCTCGCGGATGGCGCTTGCCCGTGTTAAAGCATACTGGGCGGAGATGGACGCTACCATCGTTGCGGCGCAGGGTTCGGCCATAGGCCGAGTGGCTGCCGAACACTATTTCGAGGAGGTTCTCGAGGGTGCTCATTTGATAGAGGCCCAGTGCTCGAAGAATATTATGTTTGAGTGACATGTATTCCCATTGTAAACACAATGTTTTTATGAAATTTTATAAGGCTGTGTTTATTCTTTTGCCCGAAAGTAATATGATGCCTCCTGTGCGGCCATTTATGTATACATGTGTATAACCTGAAAGATTGCAGTCATCGACTTCAGCCCCCACGCATATAATGCAGAGGTGTTCGCAAAAAACGCGTGTTCACACTTAACCCAACGTCTTGGTCCTATTAAGGAGGTGATAGCGTAGCGAACGAGGCAACCGGACTATAATGCTTTAACACTTTCACTTAGCCATAGGAGTTTGACAGTGGGGCTACTAGATAGCCCCTGGTGGCTCCGCACTCTCCCGATCTCGGGGTGCGTACATGCCTGGCCGGAAAACGGCCCTTCGTTAAGGCGGAGGAATTCTAACATTCCTATAGGTCATCGAGTGGTTGACCAGTCTCACGCTATATCATGACAATCAATTTTCGGCTTTCTCTACTGAGGTGCTCGTCCGGATGAACCAGGGCACAATCGCAGTAGTTCTCCTGGTGCTGCCTTAGCCGATAAAGCGGAACGTAAGGCACCAAAACACAGGAGCCAGGCAAACCCAACATTTGACCAAAGACAATGATTCGGAGCTGATGCATATAAGGCCAAACTCGGGACGCCGAACACTCCCTAAGGTATTCGGTCTTTATGGTATAAACCGGGCCTAAATAGTGCCCTTTGTAAGAATCCCCTTGTGTCCAGGTACGTGCATTATTCTGACGTGGCCACATGCCAAGACGTCAGCATCCTTCTCAATTGTGCTGAGAATTCGGTGGATGTGTATCAACAAGAGACAGTAAAAAAGGTTTACGCAGGGTCTTAATCTAAAAAGAATCCTTGGAGCGGGTCCCTGCTGCACGTCTGCGCCTGTGTCTCCGTTGTGCCGTATCCTGGACGGGTGTAGCACGATGATCATCTGCAAAAGAGAGGAACTTAGGTGAAAAAGTTGTCGTGCAAAAAGATAGTTTTTAAAGAAACCATGTATAATTCAAGATGAGTAAAAATTGCCACTTGTCTGTGCGCGTTGAGCCCCTTGTAATTGCAATAGGGGTGTGACCGGTATGAATTACATATAGCTGCGCCGGACTCGTCTAACCGTGTCCGTGGTCTTGACGACCTGTTAAATGCTTTAGTTGGTGAGGCCGTTTTTAGTGTGCGGCTGCCAAGGCAGCCGCACTCTCTTCGGCGCGCAAAAATCGCCCAATACTTCCATTCACTGTAATGATGCCACGTGGACCGGGCATCTTGAGCGTGAGGGAAGCGTAATGCGGTATTGCATTAAAGCGAGTGAAAGCTTTGTGTCCAAGTAGTGCTTGATAGCCACTTTGGAACGGAGCGATGTGGAAGGTTAAATGTTCGCCACGGAAGTTATCGGGGAAGCCGAATATAACCTTTAGTAGCAGGGAGCCCGTGCAATGAGCCCCTGGGCCTGGCGTTACTCCTTTAAAGGTAGTATTGCTATGGCAAATTTTCGTTGGGTCTATCCCCATTTCGCGGATTGTATCCTGGTATATCAGGTTTAGACTGCTGCCACCGTCCATCAGGACTCGTGTGAAGTGGTATCCGTCAATTATTGGGTCTAATACCAGGGCAGCCCATCCTGCACGCCGGATACTTGCTGAGTAATCACGATGGTCGAAAGTGATCGGTTGAGACGACCAGTGGCAGGACTCCGCGGTGATAGGCCCTTGGGCATATTTTTCTGGGAGTGCCGTTTTGTTTCTCCCCTTGATCACGTGTAACACGTTTACTGTTTTGACTTCTGGTGGAAATTTCTTTTGTTCCCCAGTGTCTTGCTTGAGAGGCTCATCCTCGTCTTCGCTTGGTGTATCCTCCCCCTTGTGTACGGCGTTGAGCTTGCCGGACTGCTTGAAGACCCAACATTCTCTGTGGGTATGATTAGCGGGTTTACCAGGGGTGCTATGGATCTAACATATTTGGTCCAGAATTTTGTTTAGGCTGGACAGTTCGTCTCTGGCGCCTTTAGAGGGCGGCTTTTGTTGACCTGGCCGAGAGCTTTTGAATCCGTCGTTTACTGTCGTGCTCTTCATGCTGTCTTCTTTATTCCGGTGTTTGTTATAGTTGTTGCGCCTTGATTTCCCATTTCCATCTCTAACTTCGGATGTACTGGGGTCGCTGGTGCTGCATCTGGCTAGCCAGCTATCCTCACCCACGCAAAAGCGGGTCATGAGGCTTATTAATGCTGCCATTGTTCTCGGCTTTTCTTGGCCGAGGTGTCTGGCAAGCCATTCGTCACGGACGCTATGCTTAAAAGCTGCCAAGGCTTCGATGTCCGGACAGTCGACAATTTGGTTCTTTTTAGTGAGAAACCTATTCCAAAGCTTTCGGGCTGACTCTCCGAACTGTTGAGTTATATGACTCAAATCATCCGCGTCCGGAGGTCGGACATAAGTCCCTTGAAAATTTGCCCGGAAAGCGTTTTCGAGCTCTTCCCAGCTTCCAATGGAGTTTTCGGGGAGGCTTTTAAGCCAGTGCCGAGCTGGCCCTTTGAACTTGAGGGGTAAGTACTTGATGGCGTGGAGATCGTCTCCTTGAGCCATATGGATATGAAGGATATAGTCCTCAATCCAGACCCTAGGGTCTGTTGTTCCGTCGTATGACTCTATGTTTACGGGTTTGAATCCCTCCGGGAATTCATGGTCCAACACCTCATCGGTGAAACATAGGAGGTGTGCAGCACCCCTGTAGCTGGGTGTACCGCGTTGTTCTGATGCTTGTTGTCTTGCATCATATGCTGGGGCACGCTTGCGTGGTCCATAGATGGATCTGGTTACACCGTCCTTTTGGTGCGAGCCCTCGTGTGGATCGCTTATTGGCTTGTGAGTGGAGTTGTTTGCAGCTCCATGTTGGCCGTGAGGTCGTCTATCCGGCCAGGTGGCCGTTTTGATTTTTGGTTGTGGGGGATCTAGGGCTTCCTCATCGAATTCAGGTAGCAACTTCCGCTTCGGGTAGCTCTTGGTGGGGCGATTACCACCATACTTCGCTGCTGTGTTGAGTACTTTACTCCATCTGATTTGGAGTGTGTCCTGCGTAGTCTTGAGCCTTTGCTTCTGCTTTTTCAGACTCCTCGCGGTGGCAGCAAGCCTTTGACGGGCATTCTCCTGCTCTAGGTGCCTTTCCGGCGTTATGTCATCCGGACTTTTATCTTTGACAGAATTGGTTTGTTCGGTTTGATTTTCTATATTGCCGTGGTCCGGCAGTAGTTCGCCCTGCTCCAACGCCGGGTCTGTATGATCGTTATTTCTACCGAGGCGGGATTTGGGGCGGCGCTTATGCCGCAGCTTTGACTGCTTCTCGAGGGGACAAGCCTTTGTTGCGTCCTTCCGTTCCTCATCGTCGTCTTCTTTTGGTGTGTCCATCATGTATACGTCGTATGATGAGGTGGACGTCCAGCACCCTGTGGGAGGTGGTTCCTCTTCGCCTCCCGCATTGTCGTCCATACCGTCGATGTCTTCGGAGTCGAAGTCGAGCATGTCAGTTAAATCATCGATAGTGGCTACAAAGTGGGTGGTGGGTGGGCGTCGAATTTCTCCGTCGTCCACATCCCAATCCTGTTGGCCATAGTCCGGCCAGGGCTCTCCTAACAAAGAGAGAGACCTTAGTGAATTCAGAATGTCGCCGAAGGGCGAGTGCTGAAAGATATCCGCGGTGGTGAATTCCATGATCGGCGCCCAATCGGATTCGATTGGCAGGGGCGCGGACGGTTCGGAGTCCAGAAAAGAGTCTGGCACCCTTGAGTCACGGGCTTCGCAGAGGATTAGGTTGGTGTTCGGCTCGATCGCCGTTGAGACTGCAGCCCCTGAGGCGGTGTCTAGCCACCCGTCCTCGATTGGCGCACTTGGCTCCGAGCTAAGGGTCGGAGCTGATGCGGGCGCGGCCTCTGGGGTACTGTTCGGCGGCAGAGCTAGGTCATACCCGTCGTGACAGTGCGGCGCGCCCGGCTGTGGCTCGAATCCGTCGAAGATCAAGTCTCCGCGGATGTCGGCCGTGTAGTTCAAACTTCCAAATCTGACCTGACGGCCAGGGGCGTAGCTTTCAATCTGCTCCAGATGGCCAAGCGAATTAGCCCGTAGTGCAAAGCCGCCGAATACGAAGATCTGTCCGGGGAGAAAAGTCTCGCCCTGGACCACATCGCTATCGATGATAGTAGGAGCCATCAAGCCTAACGGCGACGACACAGAGGAACTCTCAATGAAAGCACCAATGTTGGTGTCAAAACCGGCGGATCTCGGGTAGGGGGTCCCGAACTGTGCGTCTAGGCCGGATGGTAACAGGAGGCAGGGGACACAATGTTTTACCCAGGTTCGGGCCCTCTTGATGGAGGTAAAACCCTACGTCCTACTTGATTAATATTGATGATATGGGTAGTACAAGAGTAGATCTACCACGAGATCAGAGAGGCTAAACCCTAGAAGCTAGCCTATGGTATGATTGTATGTTATGGTTGTTGTCCTACGGACTAAAACCCTTCGGTTTATATAGACACCGGAGAGGGTCAGGGTTACACAAGGTCGGTTACAAATGGGGAGATATCCATATCCGTATTGCCTAGCTTGCCTTCCAAGCTAAGTAGAGTCCCATCCAGACACGAGACGAAGTCTTCAATCTTGTATCTTCATAGTCTAACAGTCCGGCCAATGGAGATAGTCCGGCTGTCCGGAGACCCCCTAATCCAGGACTCCCTCAAGCACCGACAACTAGAATGAGTGTGTGAACATGAATGTAATGTCGGTGAGAAATACATACGTCTATGGCCACTGCTAGCCTGGCGGATATCCAAAGTCATAGCCGGGGTTGTACTGAGATGCAACAGCTACTGCGTGAAGAGCTGCATCTTGGAGGCAATCTGCCTTCGTCCTCCTCTCATACTCGTTCGCGTCCTCCCTGGTTATTACATATCTCATTTTTGCCTGAAAGTTAAAGAAAGTAGGAGCAGGGAGGGCAACATGGACAGTGCGCTGTCTATCAAAGATTAGTCGATACTGGAGGAACTGTTCATTCCTCTCAAGAAACTGATAGTGAACCATAGCACTATAATCTAGATAAGCAGGAGGCAACTCCATATCATTTCCATGTATGGGTGCACCAAGATAATTAGCTACACGGGTTGCATAAATTCCACCAAATAAATCTCCACTTATACCATTAAGATGCAACCTTCGTGCAACAATGGCCCCTAAGTTATATTGTTTATCACCTAATACCACACTCTTGAGGACACTAAGATCTGGAATGCACATGTGACAAGCCTCATCTTTACCGTTAATGCATCTACCTATAAAGAGAGCAAAATAATGTATGGAAGGGAAAAGAATGCTCCCTATGGTAGCTTGTGTGATTTCCCTAGATTCCCCCACAGTGATACTAGCAAGAAAGTATTTATATTCAGATTTTCGAGGTTCACTAACATTGCCACACCGCGGGAGTTTACAAGCAGTATTAAAATCTTCTAGGTCCATGGTATATGATTTATCATAAAGATCAAATAAAACAGTGTGAGAATTGCGCGAGGATGTAAATTTAAACCTCCTCACAAAGGAATCAGTTAGGTAGTGGTACTGTAGGCACTTACCTGACACGAAGTCCTCAAGATCAGCATTACGCACATACGCGTCAAATTCATCCTTGATGCCTGCCTGGACCATAAACTCCTCTGACGACCATTCACAAGGCCGCACTTGAGCTTCCATCGGTGGTTCATCGTCCGGCTCACATATCGCGAGCCTTGGTTCTTGCTTCCTTGAGGAACCACCTTGGTACATTTTCCTATGCATTTTTCTTTCTCTGATTTTTTGATATTTTAGTGACTCAAAATAAAAGTGAATCAAACTCAACGAGATTGATAGCAACTACTCCCACAGGTGCCTAGAGGCTAAATCATGCATTAAAACTACTTTGGACCATATAAATTTGACATGCAAGCTCAAGAATAGGGTCAGCTTAGCAGCAAAAAATTGCAATAAAAAAATCACTAGAACAAAAACTAATTGGACCATTGGAGGAGTCACATACCGAAGAACAATACCCCAAAACAGTTTTGTGAATGGAGCTTTGAGCAAAGAGATCGAAAATGGCAGCAATATGAGCTAGAACACGGGTTTGAGCTATGGGAGGATTTTTTCTGGAGGAAGACGAAGTGAGTGGGTGCTGGAGTAAGTGGAGGGGGTCCATGTGGGGCTCATGAGGAAGGGGTCACACCCCAGGGGGTGGGCGCGCCCTGTGCCCTCATGGCCAAATGGTGGGCCCCCTAGTGTGTTCTTAGTGCCAGAAATTCTTAAATATTCTACAAAAAATCATATTTCATTTTCAGGACATTTGGAGAACTTTTATTTTCGAGGTATTTTTATTGCAAGGATAATTTAGAAAACAAACAGAAACTACTATTTTTGCTTTATTTAATCTAAATAACAGAAAGTAAAAGGAGGATACAGAGAGTTGTGCTTTCTAACTTCATCCATCTCGTGCTCATGAAAAGGAAACCACTAACAAGGTTGATCAAATCTTGTTAACAAACTCTTTCTGAATAACATGAAACCGGAGAATTTTCGAATAACACTAGGTTACCTCAACGTGGATATGCATGTCCCCAACAATAAGAATATCATATTTCTTCTTGACAGTAGGAAGAGGGAATTCAAAACCTCCAATAGTAATCGTTGAAATTTTTCCAATAGAATTGATACTGTGGACTTGAGGTTGTTTCCTCGGAAAGTGCACCGTATGCTCATTGCCATTAACATGAAAAGTGACATTGCCTTTGTTGCAATCAATAAGAGCCCCTGCAGTATTCAAAAAGGGTCTACCAAGGATAATCGACATACTATCATCCTCGAGAATATCAAGAATAACAAAGTCCATTAAAATAGTAACATTTGCAACCACAACAGACACATCCTCACAGATACCGACATGTATAGCAGTTGATTTATCGGCCATTTGCAAAGATATTTCAATAGGTGTCAACTTATTCAAATCAAGTCGATGATATAAAGAGAGAGGCATACCACTAACACTGGCTCCAAGATCACATAAAGCAGTTTTAGCATAGTTTCTTTTAATGGAGCATGGTATAGTTGGTACTTCGGGATCTCCTAGTTTCTTTGGTATTCCACCTTTAAAGTATAATTGGCAAGCATGGTGGAAATTTCAGCTTTCGGTATCTTGCTTTTATTTGTAACAATATCTTTCATATACTTAGCATAAGGATTCATTTTAAGCATATCAGTCAAACGCATTGGCAAAAAGATAGGTATAATCATTCCAGCAAAGTGCTCAAAATCCTCATCATCCTTTTTCTTGGATGGTTTAGGAGGAAAAGGCATGGGTTTCTGAACCCTTGGTTCTCTTTCTTTACCATGCTTCCTAGCAATGAAGTCTCTCTTGTCATAACGTTGGTTCTTTGATTGTGGGTTATCAAGATCAACAGCAGGTTCAATCTCTACATCATTGTTATTGCTAGGTTGAGCATCAACATGAACATCATTTACCAGATTATGTTTCAACAACATAAATAGAAATATCATTGGGATTCTCACGTGTGTCAACAACAGGTTCACTAGAAGCATGCAAAGTCCTATCATTTTTCTTCTTCTTCTTCTTAGAAGGACTGGGTGCATCAACATTAGTTCTCTAAGAATCTTCCTCAACTCTCTTAGGGTGGCCCTCAGGATACAAAGGTTCCTGAGTCATTTTACCCCCTCTAGTCATAACTCTACATCATTATCATTTTTCTTATTATTTAATTCATTAAGCAAATCATCTTGTGCTTTAAGCACTTGTTCTACCTGAGTGGTAACCATAGAAGCATGTTTACTAATAAGTTTAAGGCCACCTTTAACTCTAGACATATAATCACTCAAGTGTTCAACCATGTAAGCATTACGTTTCAATTGTCTACCAACATAAGCATTGAAGTTTTCTTGTTTAACAATAAAATTATCAAACTCATCCAAGCATTGGCTAGCAGAGTTATTACAAGGAATATCACCTTCATCAAATCTACAGAGAGAATTTACCTTTACTACCAGTGTCGGGTTATTAAGACCATGTATTTCTTCAATAGGTGGTAAATTCTTAACATCTTCAGCTTTAATACCCTTTTCTTTCATAGATTTCTTTTCCTCTTGCATATCTGCAGGACTGAGAAATAGAATACCCCTTTTCTTCGGAGTTGGCTTACGAGTTGGTTTAGGAAGTGTCCAATCATTATCATTACTCAATATATTATTCAATAGCAATTCAGCTTGCTCAATAGTTCTTTCCCTGAAAACACAACCATCACAACTATCCAGGTGGTCTTTGGAAGCATCGGTTAGTCCATTATAAAAGATATCAAGTATTTCATTTTTCTTGAGAGGATGATCAGGAAAAGCATTAAGTAATCGGAGAAGCCTCCCCCAAGCTTGTGGGAGACTCTCTTCTTCAATTTGCACAAAATTATATATTTCCCTTAAGGAAGCTTGTTTCTTATGAGCGGGGAAATATTTAGCAGAGAAGTAATAAACCATATCTTGGGGACTACGCACACAACCAGGAGCAAGAGAATTAGACCATGTTTTCACATCACCCTTTAATGAGAACAGAAATAACTTAATGATATATTGGTAACGAATTTTTTCCTCATGAGTGAATAGGGTGGCTATATCATTCAATTTAGTAAGATGCGCCACAAAAGTTTCAGATTCATAGCCATAAAAAGTATTAGATTCAACCAAAGTAATTAACTCAAGATCGACAGAGAAATCATAATCCTTATCAGAAATACAGATAGGTGAAGTAGCAAAAGCAGGGTCATATTTCATTCTAGCATTCAAAGACTTTTCTTTCAGCTTAGCTAACAGTTTCTTAAGATCATATCTATCTTTGCAAGCAAAAAGGTCTCTAGCAGTTTCTTCATCCATAACATAACCCTCAGGCACATCAGGCAATTCATATCTAGGGGGAGAATCTTCATCATCACTTTCATCAATATTATCTGTTTCAACAATTTCATTTTCTCTAACCCTAGCAAGTTGTTCATCAAGAAATTCACCTAATGGCACGGTATTATCAAGCATAGAAGTAGTTTCATCATAAGCATCATGCATAGCAGAAGTGGCATCATCAATAACATGCGACATATCAAAATCAATAACAGGTGTAGGTGTCGCAAATTTACTCATAACAGAAGGTGAGTCAAGTGCAGAGCTAGATGGCAGTTCCTTACAACCTCTCATAGTTGAGGGAAAAATCTTGGTTATTTCATCTTTCAAGTTCCTCATAGTGATCAACAGATATAAATCCCAAGTGACTCGAAGCATAGAGATATGCTCCCCAGCAACGGCGCCAGAAAATAGTCTTGATAACCCACAAGTATAGGGGATCGCAACAGTTTTCGAGGGTACAGTATTCAACCCAAATTTATTGATTCGACACAAGGGGAGCCAAAGAATATTCTCAAGTATTAGCAATTGAGTTTTCAATTCAACCACACCTAAAAGACTTAATATCTGTAGCAAAGTATTTAGTAGCAAAGTAGTATGGAAGTAACGGTAATGATGGCAAAAGTAACAATAGTAGTTTTTGTAGCAATCGTAACAGTGGCAACGAAAAATTAACTAAGAAAAGATCACTTTGTGAAAAGCTCGTAGGCAATGGATCAATGATGGATAATTATGTCGGATGCGATTCCTCATGCAACAGTTATAACATAGGGTGACACAGAACTAGCTCCTGTTCATCAATGTAATGTAGGCATGTATTCTGAATATGGTTATACGTGCTTATGGAAAAGAACTTGCATGCCATCTTTTGTCCTACCCTCCCGTGGCAGCAGGGTCCTATTGGAAACTAAGGGATATTAAGGCCTCCTTTTAATAGAGTACCGGACCAAAGCATTAACACTTAGTGAATACATGAACTCCTCAAACTATGGTCATCACTGGGAGTGGTCCCGATTTTTGTCACTTCGGGGTTGCCGGATCATAACACAAGATAGGATCAAGAAGTCACATATATCCATGAAAATATAATAGGTTCAGATCTGAAATCATGGTACTCGGGCACTAATGACAAGCATTAAGCATAACAAAGTCATAGCAACATCAATCTTAGAACATAATAGATACTAGGGATCAAACCCTAACAAAACTAACTCGATTACATGGTAAATCTCATCCAACCCTGTAGCAATCCGACCTCAAATGGTTAAATCTCCGTGCATAAGTGTCATCCCTGGATCGGTAATGCTGACACACACAGTACTTGAAGGACTTATAACAGAGTGCAATCACACACTTATTACATCAAATATCTCAAAAGAGAGTACTTATTACAATAATATGGCTGAAGGCCATCTAATGAAGATAACAGCAGAAGGCTTCGAAGGTAAAATGAGTCCATCAACTCCAACGACATAGCTGGGTGCAAGACAACGACCTAGCGCACCTTACTCTTCATCTAAAAAGTCTACAACATAATACGTTGCAGCCCGAAACGGGTCGGCACATGGAATATGCTGGCAAAATAACACTGTAGAGCAATGAACAAGTAGCAGCTATAACTATATGCACATTTGGCTGGTGGAGGCTCTATGGTTATTTTTGCAGAAAGCTAGTTTTTCCCTACAACAAAGGAATATATTTTATTTAAATACAAGGTTTATTAAAAACATTGAGAATGGTAAGCCCATCTCAATCCCAATTAAACTAATCATTAACCCAACAAATTAATTAAATAAAGTGATGAGATCAACATAATAATTCAAGCACCAGATACTCAAGATGTCCATAACCGGGGACACGGCTAACCATGATTAGTTTGTACACTCTGCAGAGGTTTTCACACTTATCCCCACAAGACTCGATCTCCTCCGTTGGATTTCTCGCACTGATGATGTTTGAGAAACGGATGACTGAGACACAGTCTTTCAGAAGCATTAGCCCTTTCGACGGGTAAACCGTACCACCTATATCCCCTACATCTGCTAGTTTACCACTAAAAGAGGTCACACAACATACTCAACTATGCCAGAGCCCATAATGCTTGTGGCTGCACGCAGAAGTTTCCAGCATGAATAACAATATGATCCCTTTGAGCCTGGGTGGCGGACCATAGGATGATCACACGGATTCCCCGGGATCTCCTTGGACAGCACTGGATTACCCCAGGTGCCCACAAACAATCAACCCAAAGGTGCGTTAAAGTAGCCACCTTAAATAAACCCTTAGTTCATAATAATACTCACATTTGTCATGAATCACTCAAACCAAACCACGTCTACGAGCATAGCATAGCAGTATAAGCATAACGTAGAAGTAACTCCCATGGTTTGAATGAAAAGGGCAATAGATACTACCTCAACTACTACTTCTGAATACCCACATGTTAAACAAGTCCTAACCATGCAATGTTTGAGGGTTTAAACTAATGCATAAAAACTAGGTATGAAAAGTACGATCAAAGTGTTACTTGCCTTGCTAACAATCTGAAAACCCTAGTGACTCGTAGTAGCACGCTTCGCACTCCGAAAACTCTATCGCAAAGAAAAAATAACATACATAAGCACTCAAGCAATATATGCAAGGTTAAAACTCAATAGAAAAGATCCAAATCGAAAGTAGGAGAGAAGAGCTTCGATTTGAAAAAAGAATCAATCGAAACGGAGCTACAAAACTCAAACTGCTGTCAAAAGAAGTATAAATTCAAATTCGATTGCAACCAAATTTTTATTTGTCAAAACCATGTTCAAGTTTGTTATCTAGAAAGTGGGGTTCAATACGAATATTCTGGCGTTGGTTTCACTGTATTTGGACAAACGGTTAAAAAGTTGCGAGCGTTTGAAGATCAGGGGCTAATCTGCGATAAAAATAATCGTGGATAGGTCCCTGGATGAAAATAAAATAAAAAGAAAAGACTAACGAACGAACGTTCGCTAACAGAGACGAATGGACGAACGCGTTCATGAACAGAGGCGTTCGGGTGGACGTTTGCTAAATAGATCCGATCAAGAAAAATTGAGAAAACCCTAACCCTAAAAATTAAACCGATCTAGAAAGTGAAAACAGAAAAGACCGAAGTGAACCGGCGAACCGGAGCGGTTTTCTTATACTGGCTGGATCCAGCGTGGGCAGTGGCGTTGGTGCGGGGCGGCGGCTCCGGCGACGTGGGGCGGCGGCGACGGTGCAGCAGTGGCAGCACGCGGCGGCGGGGCGGTGCGGCAGAGTGCGGGAGGCGGCGCGGCTCGGCGGTCGGGTGGTGGTGGCGGCGGGGGGCCTCGACCCTATATAAAGGCCGGGAGGGCTTGCTTGCGCGAGGGGCCGGCACGAGGTGGAGTCCGGCTCGGACTCCTCCTCGGCGTCCGTGCCAGAGATGGCAGCGTCGCGAGGAAGGCGGCGGCGGGAGTGGGCCGGCTGGGCCTTCGGCCTGGTCGGTCCGAAAAAGATTTTTTTAATAAATTCTACCGATTAAAAATCCTAATAAAACAATAAAAAAAATCTAAAAATGCCAAAACAATTTTCACCATCTAAATAAAATATTTAGAACAAAGTGAACAATTTTCTGGCCTAATAATGCAATTTTTAAAAATACAAAATTTTCTAATTCAAATAAAATATCAAATAAAATCCAAATAAAATATTTAGTTGATTTTAAAATGTTTCCTCTAATATTCCTCTCTTTTTGAAGAAGTCATATTATCTTCTCTATATTATTTTTAATTGGAAAAAATTGGAGAGAAAAAAATATTAAAATCAAAGTGATCCCTCTTTTCAAATTTGAGAAAATTCAAATATGAAAATAAATGAAAAATCCCCAACTCTCTCCTTGGGTCCTTGAGTTGCTTAGGATTTCTGGGATCACAACCAAAATGCAAATAAAATATGATATGCATATGATGACCTATGTATAACATCCAAATTGAAAATTGGGATGTTACAAACCTACCCCCTTAAGGTGAATCTCGCCCTCGAGATTCGGGTTGGCTAGAAAATAGGTGTGGGTGGTCTTTCCATAGGTCTTCCTCTTGCTCCCAAGTGGCTTCATCCTCGGTATGGTGGCTCCACTGAACTTTGCAAAACCTGATAACCTTATTGCGTGTAACTCGGCTGGCAAACTCGAGGATCTTGATGGGTTTCTCGTCGTAGGTCAGATCACTCTCCAACTGAATTGCTTCCAGGGGCACTATATCCCTTAGAGGAATATCGGCCATCTCAGCATGGCACTTCTTCAACTAGGAAATGTGAAACACATTATGAACTCCTGACAGTCATTCAGGTAAATCCAACTTGTAGGCAACCTCTCCCATACGTTCCAGAACTCGGTATGGTCCTACAAATCTTGGGGCTAACTTTTCCTTAACTCCAAATCGTTTAACTCCTCGCAGTGGCGACACACGAAGATATGCTCGATCTCCAATCTCATAAACTACCTCCTTGCGTTTAGTATCTGCATAACTCTTTTGTCTAGACTGAGCTACCTTCAGTCTATCTCGAATCAACTTAACCTTCTCTTTAGACTTTTTGATTAAATCTGGTCCAAATAACTGACGGTCTCCAACTTCATCCCACATTAACGGGGTCCTGCATCTCCTTCCATACAAGGCTTCAAAAGATGTCATCTTCAAACTAGCTTGATAACTATTGTTGTATGAGAACTCTGCATAGGGAAAATTGTCATCCCAACTAGATCCATAATCTAGCGCACAAGCTCTCAACATGTCCTCCAGAATCTGATTGATTCTCTTGGTCTGTCCATCTGTCTGCAGATGAAAGGCTGTACTGAACTCTAGCCTACTACCCAATGTCTGGTGCAATTGATTCCAAAACTTCGAGGTAAATTGTGTCCCTCTATCTGATACGATGGTCCTCGGAACTCCATGTAGACATACGATCCTGGTCATATATATCTTGGCCAACTTCGCGCTTGTATAGGTGGTCTTCACTGGGATAAAGTGAGCTACCTTGGTCAAGTGATCAACTACTACCCACATTGAATTGTATCCCGATCGGGTCCTGGGTAATCCGGTGATGAAATCCATGCCAAGCTTGTCCCACTTCCATTCGGGTATCGACATAGGCTGCAGTAATCATGCTGGCTTCTCATGTTCTGCCTTCACTCTCTGACATACATCACACACTGCTACATACTCGGCAATATCCTTCTTCATACCCGTCCACCAGAAATGCTCCTTCAAATCCAAATACATCTTGGTGTTTCTGGGGTGAATCGAGTAGGGCGAGTCATGAGCTTCCTGAAGTACTAACTCCTAATCTCAGCATTATTGGGCACATATATACGATCCTCAAACCATAAGGTCTCGTGCTCATCCTCACGGAAACCCTTGGCTTTTCCCTTGCTCATCTTCTCCTTTATATCAGCGATTTCCTTATCATCCTTCTGAGCTTCTCGAATCTTTCCCAATAATGTAGACTGAAACTCCATTGTTGCAACAAAACCTCTTGGAACTATCTCCAAACGAAGCTCCTTGAGATTCTCGACTAACTCCTTCGGTAATCCTCCGCTTACAAGGGTATTGGCATAACTCTTCCGGCTCAAACCGTCTGCTACGACATTGGCCTTTCCTAGATGATAATGCAATTTCATATCATAATCCTTTATAAGCTCCAACCATCTCCTGTGCCTGAGATTTAACTCCTTCTGCATGAAAATGTACTTCAAACTCTTGTGATCCGTGTACACATCACATATGTTTCCAATCAAAAAATGTCTCCAGGTCTTGAGCGCATGCACTACGGCTGCTAGCTCCAAATCACGCGTGGCATAATTCAACTCGTGAGGTCAAAGCTGCCGTGAGGCGTATGAGACAACTCTTCCGTCCTGGATAAGTACACCTCCAAGTCCTAAGCGAGAAGCATCTCAATACACTTGGAAATCCTTACGTATATCCGGAAGAATCAGCACTGGGATGTAACCAAACGTTTCTTCAACTCCCGAAAACTGGCCTCACAATCTTCAGTCCATTTGAACTTGGTGTCCTTCTTCAACAACTCTGTCATGGGTTTCGCAATCTTGGAGAAACCCTCAATGAACCTCCTGTAATATCCTGTGAGTCCCAGAAAACTGCGGATCTCTCCAACTGAGGTGGGTGCCAACCACTCAGTGACAGACTGAACCTTGCTGGGGTCTACTGCTATACCTTCTCCTGATATAACATGTCCAAGAAATACAACTTCCTTCAACCAAAACTCACACTTGCTAAACTTGGCATACAACTGATGTTCCCTGAGCTTCTCGAGAACTAAGCACAAGTGTTCCTTGTGTTCCTCTTCATTTTTTGAGTATACCAAAATATCATCAATGAACACCACTACAAACTTATCCAAAAACTCCATGAACACCTTATTCATCATACTCATGAAATAAGCAGGGGCGTTGGTCAATCCAAAGGACATAACCGTGTACTTGTCTAGCCCGTACCATGTGGTGAAAGCTGTCTTAGGTATATCCTGTTCTCGGATCTTCAACTGGTGGTATCCTGATTGCAGATCGATCTTGGAAAATACTTTAGCTCCTTGTAGTTGGTCAAACAAATCGTTGATCATCGGTAGTGGGTACCTGTTCTTGATCATCACTTCATTCAATGCTCGATAATCAACAACCATTCTCAAAGATCCATCCTTCTTCTTAACCAAGAGCACTGGGGCTCCCCACGGGGATGAACTTCATCAAATGTAACCTTTCTCCAATATCTCCTTAATCTTCTTCTTAATTTCCTCCAGATCATTTGCGGGCATCCGTTATGGCCTCTTTGATATTGGTCCGGTGCCTGGCCACAACTCTATCAAAAACTCTATGTCTCGATCTGGTGGAATGCCTAGTAGTTCCTCTGGAAATACATTCGGGTAATCCTTCACAACAGGTACTTCTTCCTGAACAACTCCCGAAAGAGAATTCACGTGGGTCCTCCTTGGCGCATGTCTAGACACATACTTGATCCTTTTTCCTTCTAGGGTGGTGAGTAAAATTGACCTACTAGCACAATCGATGTTTCCTTGATACTTCGATAACCAATCCATGCCTAATATTATATCTAATCCTTGGGATTCCAAAATTATTAGGTCTGAGGGGAAAACATGTCTACCAATGGTTAAGGGTATCCAGTCACACCATCGGCTGGACATATACTCTGCTCCTGGCGAGCTTACTAACATGGGTGACCTAAGGGCTAAGGTTGGTAACTTAAACTTGTCCACAAATCCCCTTGATATGTATGAATGTGATGCACCAGTATCGAAAAGAACGAGTGCGGTAAATGACTTAATCAAAAACTTACCGATCACTGTGTCAGGCTGATCTTCAACCTCCTCCATGTTGATGTGGTTCACCTGACCTCTGGTGAAGGGATTGGGCTTCTTCCCAGAGTTTCCATTTCCATTTCCATTCTTCAACTCAAAACAATCGTTGGCGTAGTGCCCAGTCTTCTCGCACTTGTAATAGGTAACATGCCTCAGGTCCTTCTTGGCGGGCGTTGTTGGGTTGGGACGGTTCTGGTTACTGCTTGCTCCATTCCCATTTCCATTCTTAGGCCCACTATGGTTATGTGAGCTTCCTCCATTGTGGGTATGGCCTCCATGGTAACCTCCGGAGATAGGGGTAAAGCGAGGCTTCTGTCGAGCTCCAGAATTGTACTTCCCATGTCCATACTTCCGTTTGCGGCTCTCTATCTGCTGCTATTTTCTTTCAACCATAAGGGCCTAGTCTACCAACTCCTGATAGTTTGTAAATGTTGCCACCATCAACTGCATACTCATCTCATCATTCAGCCCTTCCATGAATTTCTCCTGCTCCGCGACATCTGTGGCCACATCATCTGGGGCATAGCGGGCTAACTTGCTAAACTCATCCACGTACTGCCCCACAATACGATTTCCCTGGTGTAAGTTGTGAAACTCACGCTTCTTCATATTTATTGCTCCTGTAGAGACATGGGCTGTGCTGAAACTGATCCCATGTGACATTGGCTATGGGAAAGGTGGCAATATAATTCTCCCACCATGAGGCTGCGGGTCCATCCAATTGGTGTGTGGAAAACGCACCTTCTCAGCATTTGTGCAACCTGCGGTGGTCAGCTCCCTTCCAATCCCGTGGATCCAGTCATCAGCAACAATCGGCTCGGTGCTACTGGAAAACACCGGTGGATTCAACCTTAGAAAATAGGCTAAGTTGTCAACTAGTGGTGGTGGTGGCGGGTTGTTGTTGTTGTTATTGTTGTTGTTGTTGTTGTTGTTGTTGTTGTTGTTGTTGTTGTTGTTGTTGTTGTTGTTGTTGTTGTTGTTGTTGTTGTTGTTGCTGCCTTGGTTCTGGACTAATAGCTGCATCAAGGTATTCTGTTGTTGGATCAGCTGGGTGAGCTCTGGTGGGAAAACAAATCCGGGGTCACGTCTCGGAGGCATCTGATGGGTTTAGAGGGGAGAGATTAGAATAGAGTTAGGTCTAAGGAGAAAATCACTACCCATATGCACATGAGACAAACAAAATCATATCACACCATTCAATTCAAACAAGGGTATACAAACGATCTAACTACCGTTACAAAATACTCGGATTACTACTACATACATGGGGGAATACTACTGATAATACGGTGGTCGACTAGAAATTTTGATCGGTGGAAGACTCCATGATATCCGCTCCAGCTTCCTCTTTGTAATCATCATCACTGTCGGGGTTGGAGTCAGTGTCGTCGATGATGATGTAGTCCTCGGGATGGTCGTCACCTCCTGGCGCAGGGTCTCCCATGAATACTCCTAGCTTCTTCTTCAGGTCTTCATTCTTCTCCAGTAGCACTACAATTTCCTCTTCATATCCATCGCGTGTAGACTTGAGTTCCTATTCTAGCTCCATGTTCCTGGTCATCACCTTCTTCAGGTCTATCATGCTGGCGCACATCTGGTTCTCCAGTCGACGAATGTGTTGGTTTAACTCCTCGATGTAGGCTGAAATGGTCTTCTTCCTCCTGGTGCTGATCATCTCCCATTGCTCATCTCGGAATCCACATATCTGGTAGATGGTGTCCTTAAGATCCTTGTAGTAAACTTGGTCGATGCGTCCCATGGCGATGTGTGCTGGCATGCTCTTTCCTAGACTCCAGGTTGGTGCATCAAAGGAAAACTCTATGGACTCAGTCACTGGTATGAATGTTCTTCCTGGAACATGTACTCGAATGGTCCAACGCCCTTCTTCCGGTAGAATGGCGGTGTAGGTCCCAGTGAAGCTTGGTATTCCGATGTTCAGGTATGTAGTGGCCTCCTTCAAGTGTCGTCCAAAAGGGGTGTCTTCATCTGGTTGAGCAAACTTGTTCCTTGAATCCACCATCTATAGAGTGTAAAGTGGAGAAGAGTCAGAAATGAGTAGACAAGAGTGACCTAAGGCTTATCTTAGTGGTCGCGTCCTACAGTCAGTGTGTGCTCTGATACCATCTTATAACGATCTGACCTCAGATGGTCAAATCTCTGTGCATAAGTGTCATCCCTGGATCGGTAATGCTGGCACACACAGTACTTGAAGGATTTATAACAGAGTGCACTCACACACTTATTACATTGAATATGTCAAAAGCGAGTACTTATTACAATAATATGGCTAAAGGCCATCTAATGAAGATAACTGCGGAAGGCTTCGAAGGTAAAATGAGTCCATCAACTCCAACAGCATAGCTGAGTGCAAGACAATGACCTAGCGCACCTTACTCTTCGTCTGAAAAGTCTGCAACATAATATGTTGCAGCCCAAAATGGGTCAGCACATGGAATATGCTGGCACAATAACACTGTAGAGCAATGAACAAGTAGCAACTATAACTATATGCATATTTCGTTGGTGGATGCTCTATGGTTATTTTTGCATTTTTTCCTACTACAAAGGAATATATTTTATTTAACTACAAGGTTTGTTGAAAACATTGAGAATGGTAACCCCATCTCGATCCCAATTAAAGTAATCATTACCCAACAAATTAATTAAATAAAGTGATGAGATCAACATAATAATTGAAGCACCAGATACTCAAGATGTCCATAACCGGGGACACTGCTAACCATGATTAGTTTGTACACTCTGCAGAGGTTTGCGCACTTTTCCCCACAAGACTCGATCTCCTCCGTTGGATTTCTCGCACTACATGATGTTTGAGAAATGGATAACCGAGACACAGTCGTTCAGAAGCATTAGCCCTTTCGACAGGTAAGCCGTACCACCTACATCCCCTACATCTGCTAGTTTACCACTGAAAGAGGTCACACAACATACTCAACTATGCCAGAGCCCATAATGGCTTGTGGCTGCACACGGAAGTTTCCATCATGAATAACAATATGATCCCTTTGAGCCTGGGTGGCGGACCATAGGATGATCACACAGATTCCTTGGGATCTCCCTGGACTGCACTGGATTGCCCCAGGTGCCCACAAACAATCCACCCAGAGGTGTGTTAAAGTAGCCACCTTAAATAAACTCTTAGTTCATAATAATACTCACATCTGTCATGAATCACTCAAACCAAACCATGTCTACGAGCATAGCATAGCGGTATAAGCATAACGTAGAAGTAACTCCCATGGTTTGAATGAAAAGGGCAATAGGTACTAACTCAACTACTACTTCCCAATACCCACATGTTAAACAAGTCCTAACCATGCAATGTTTGAGGGTTTAAACTAATGCATAAAAACTGGGTATGAAAAGTATGATCAAAGTGTTACTTGCCTTGCTGACAATTTGAAAACCCTAGTGACTCGTAGTAGCACGCTTCGCACTCCGGAAACTCTATCACAAACAAACAATAACATACATAAGCACTCAAGCAATAGATGCAAGGGTAATACTCAAGAGAAAAGATCCAAATCAAAGGTACAAGAGAAGAGCTTTGATTTGCAAAAAGAATCAATCGAATCATAGCTACGAAACTCAAACCATGGTCAAAGAAGTTTAAACTCATATCTGCTTGCAACCAAATTAAAATTTGTCAAAAACCCTATTCAAGTTGATTAACTGGAAAGAGGGGTTCAGGACGAAGATTTTGGCATTGGTTTCACTGGATTTGGACAAACGGTTAAAAAGTTGCGAGCATTGAAGGTCAAGGGCTAATTTGCGATAAAAATAATCATGGATAGATCCTGGCCGAAAATAAAATAAAAAGAAAATAATAATGAACGAATGTTCGCTAATAGAGATGAACGGACGAACGCATTCGCGAACAGAGGTGTTCGCGTGGACGTTCGCTAAATAGATCCGATCAAGAAAACCCTAACCCTAAAAATTAAACCGATCTAGAAAGAAAAAACCGAAAAAACTGAAGTGCACCGGTGAACCGGAGCGGTTTTCTTATACCGGTCAACGGCGGCGGACGGCAGCTCCGGCGGGATCCGGTGCGGGCGGCAGCAGTGGTGGTGTAGCAGCGGGGCGTTGCGGCAGGCGGCGCGGCGGAGTGCGGGAGGCGGCACGGCTCGGTGGCGGGGTGGTGGTGGTGGCGGGGGGCCTCGACCGTATATAAAGGCCCGAGGGGCTTGCTTGCACAAGGGGCCGACCCGAGGTGGAGTCCGGCTCGGACTCCTCCTCGGCGTCCGTGCCAGAGACGGCGGCGGCGCGAGGAAGGCGGCGGCGGGAGTGGGCCGGCTGGGCCTTCGGCCCGGTCGGTCCGAAAAAGATTTTTTTAATAAATTCCACTGAATAAAAATCCTAATAAAATAATAAAGAAAAAGCTAAAAAATGCCAAAAACAATTTTCATCGTCTAAATAAAATATTTAGAACAAAGTGAACATTTTTCTAGCCTAATAATGCAATTTTTAAAAATATTTTTTTAATTCAAATACAATCCAAATAAAATATTTATTTGATTTTAATTTTTTTCCTTCAATATTCCTCTCTTTTTGAAGAAGTCATATTATCTTCTCTCTTTTATTTTTAATTGGAAAAAATTGCAGAGAGAAATATTAAAATCAAAGTGATCCCTCTTTTCAAATTTGAGAAAAATTCAAATATGAAAATAAATGAAAAATCCCCAACTCTATCCTTGGGTCCTTGAGTTGCTTAGGATTTCTAGGATCACAACCAAAATGCAAATAAAATATGATATGCATATGATGACCTATGTATCACATCCAAACTGAAAATTGGGATGTTACAAACCCATCACCGTCCAGCAAGCCTACGATGGGATTACTTACGCATAGTAGTGAGCATCATGAAATTGGTGATGGAGGATGGTTGATGATCATGATGGAGACGGATTCCCCTCTCCGGAGCCCCGAATGGACTCTAGATCAGCCCTCCAAGGAAGATTAGGGCTTGGCGGCCGTGTGTTTGTCGGGATCCGATGAACCTTGAGTTTATGATCAGATCTATCTCTTTTTATCCATGAAAGTTATTTGAGTTTCTTTAATCTCTTATATGCATGATTTCTTATAGCCTCGTATTTCTTCTCCGATATTTGGGTTTTGTTTGGCCAACTTGATCTATTTATCTTGGAATGGGAAGAGGTGCTTTGTAGTGGTTTGATCTTATGGTGCTTGATCCCAGTGACAGAAGGGGAACCGACACGTATGTATCATTGCTATGAAGGATAAAACGATGGGGTCTATTTCTACATAAATAGATCTTGTCTACATCATGTCATCGTTCTTATTGCATTACTCTATTTCTCCATGAGCTTAATACATTAGGTGCATGCTGGATAGCGGTCGATGTGTGGAGTAATAGTACTAGATGCAGGCAGGAGTTGGTCTACTAATCTTGGACTTGATACCAATATAATGATCATTGCCTGGATATCATCATGATCATTTGAAGTTCTATCAATTGCCCAACAGTAATTTGTTTACCCACCGTTTGCTATTTTTCTCGAGAGAAGCCACTAGTGAAACCTACAGTCCCCGGGTCTCTTTCTCATATTATTTTGCCTTTGCGATCTATTTTATTTGCCTTTTATTTTCAGATCTATTAAACCCAAAAATACAAAAATACCTTGCTGCAATTTATTTTATTTGGCGTTCGATCTATCAATTATTGCAACTCTCTCACGCCCATTTGCCAATTTCTAGCGCCGCTACCCAAAAGGGATTGACAACCTCTTTAATACGCCGGGAATTTGTTATTTGTGTGCAGGTGTTGTTTACATAGTGTTGCTTGGTTCTCCTACTGGTTCGATAACCTTGGTCTCATTGCTAAGGGAAATACCTACCTTCGATGTGCTGCATCATCCCTTCCTCTTTGGGGAAATACTGACGTAGTTCTAGCAGACATCAAAAGGAATTTCTGGCACCGTTGCCAGGGAGGATCTTCAACATCTACTAGGTTCCTAATCACAAATCTCATCTCCTCGCAATTTACATCATTTGCCATTTGCCTCTCGTTTTCCTCTCCCCACTTCACAAAAATTAACCGTTTTATTCGCCCTCCTTTTTGTTTGCCGTTTTCTCATTAGATCTATCCTTTGCTTGCAATCATGAGTGATTTAGGTATGTCAGCAACAGATGATGGCCTAACTCCTAAGATTGGACGAATGGGCAATCTGGATGCTAAAAATTCTATCTTCGGGCAAGGGAATGTTATGGGAAAACAAATTATCCAAGAATTTTTCAATTGTGTGGGAAATCTAAGTCTTGATGATGCTCCTATACTTAGAACTACTAGATCTTATGCGGATGGTATTTCAGCACTAGTTCTGAAACATGAGACCAAATTTATCCATACGCATCCTACTTTGCAAAGATTGTTTTTTGAGCTTGCCGCTATAAAGAATCCTAAGGCTAAAAAGTTGGTCACTCTTGTTCTTATGAATGAGTTTGACTTCATCATACGGGAAGCTAGGGAAATCTTTGATTTTTACTGTATGAATCGTGAAAAGCCCGTGATAGATGGAATTCTTTACAATAGTGCTTATGATTTAATACATTTGCTTGGGGATAATAAAATCTTTGATGAGAATCTTAAAAAGGAAGTACCTATTCTAGATGTAATCCAACAAGTTTTCAATAATGTTAATCAACATTACTCTTGGATTGTTGCCGGAAATCAACAGGGTTATGATAATGAGCAACTTAATAGTGCTAAGGTTTCTATGGGTAATATGTTTTATGTTGTTTTTTAAAAACCCAATGATGAAAACACCCCTGAGGGAATTAAGAAGAAGGATGACAAAACTTAGATCCTTGCTGTATGCCTAGCTAGGGGCGTGAAACAATAGCGCTTGTTGGGAGGCAACCCAATGAATAAAATTTATTTTTGTTTTTTTCTTTCTGTTCTTGAGTGTAAGCACAATTATGCTACTGTTTTGATTGTGTTTTTATGTTTTAATTAGTATTTGTGCCAATTAAATCCTTTAGGATCTTCTTGGGTGATAGTTGTTTGATCTTGCTGAAAAACAGAAACTTTTGCGCTCACGAAAACAATTCTCCTTTCTAACCAAAGAGCCATAAAATACCAATTCTTTTTGCAGAGGATTAATATACAAGTTTCTCAGGCTGTCCTAATTTTTTAGAGTTTTTCGCGTTACATAAGTATTCGAAATATCCAGATTTCTATAGACTGTTCTGTTTTTGACAGATTCTGTTTACTTTGCATTATGTGCTTGTTTTGATGATTCTATGGTTTTCTTTGATGAGTTTTTGCCATTGAAAAGTTGGACTACAATAGATATAATGCAAGAATAAAATATGAATTGGTTTGCAACAACACTTATAGTAGTGATTTGTTTTCTTATACTAACGGATCTCATGAAGGTTTTGTTAAGTTTTGTGTGATTGAAGTTTTCAAGTTTTGGGTTATCTTACGATGGATGAAGGAATAAGGAGTAAGAAGAGCCTAATCTTGGGAATTCCCATGGCACCCCAAGTTATTATCCAAATATAAGCAAGCAACTATCTTTCTTCTAACGACCATCGGTATTTTACTCGAAGCTATATTTTTATTCGTCACATACTATGTGTATTGCTTGGAGCATCTTGTATGATATGAGTCTTTGCTTGTTTTGCTTTGTGTTTTTAGTCTTGATCCCTTGCTGGACACACCTATTTGAGAGATCCCAAAATTATGTCATGACTTGTTAGAATTGCTCTCTATGCTTCACTTAAATTTTTATGAGCTATGGATTTGCTATAGTGCTTCACTTATATCTTTTGAGCACGGTGTGCTTTAGTATTTCTGAAGAAATGCTCTCTTGCTTCACTTAGATTTATTTGAGAGTTAGTAAAATTTTCAAGAAATTCTCTCTTGCTTCACTTAAATTAATTTGAGAGAAAGAAATATTATGCTCATGATCTTCACTTAGGCCATCTCCACCGCGCGACCCCAAAACGTCCGGGTCTGTCCGTTTGGGTCTAAACGGACAAATGAAGCGGCCCAACGCGCAACTCCATCCGCAAAAAGACGTCCGCTTCTGGTCCGCTTTGCCCCATCGCGAGGCCAAATTTGGTTCGGCTTTTTGGTCGAGCGGACACCGAACGGACGCTTTCTCATTCGCCCCGTCCGCTCTTGTCCGGGCCTGGACCCATTTGTCAACCTCCACCGGTCTCTCTCTCCTTTTTCTCTTTCTTCCTTTCTCTCTCCGGGCGTGCGCGTGGGTGGGGAGCGTGAGGCACGGTGCCGAGCGGGCGCGCAGGCGGCGGCGTGGGCGAGCGAGCGGGCGCGACGGGGAGGGGGCGAGCGGGTGGGCGCGGCGGCGAGCGGGCAGGCGCGCAGGCGCGGGGCGAGCGCGCGTGGTGGGGCGCGCGGCGCGGGGCTGGGCGGGCGTGGTGAGCGAGCGGGTGCGCGGGTGCAGTCGAGCTCGCCGTGGCTGGGGCGGGGCATGCGCAGGCGCAGCCGAGCTCGTCGCGGCCGAGGCGGGGCAGAGCGCGCGCGGGCGCGGCCGAGCTTGCCGCTACCGGGGCCGGGGCGCGGCACAGTGGCTGGGGCGGGGTAGAGGGCGCGGGCGCGCGTGGGTGGCCTAGCGCGCGGAGCAGGGCGCTTCCACGGCCGAGCTCGCGGCGCGGTGTGCAGGCGGCGTCGGGGCAGCGTGAGCGCGGTCGAGGTGGCGAGCTGCAAGGCGGCACGGGTGGCGGCTGCAGGTAGGCGAGCAGGCAGGGGGAGGGGGGCGGTTGACGGATGGCACGATGATGGGCGGCGGAACACGGCTGCAGGTTGGCGCGGCGGGCGGCCCTGGCGAGCGAGCGCGAGTGGCCACGACATGCTACGGCGGGTGCGGGGGCAGTGGACATTTTGGGGTTGGTCGCCGCGGTGGGTGCCTCGAACAGAAGCCGGACGCACATGTCTTTTTTGACCCCCATCGCCACCCAAACGGACAAAATCCGGACAAAACGGACGTCCGTTTGGGGTCGTGCGGTGGAGTTGGCCTTATATTTGTCTGAGCTTATCAAAAGCAACACATGAAGATTAGTCCCAAAGTGATAGATATCCGAGAAGGATATAATAAAAAAACTTTCATGAAGATCATTGGACAAAATAAACTTGATTCTTAGTAATAGTTTCGAGATATGATGATGTGATATGTGAGTCATGTTGATGTGTAATTATGCTTTAGTAAGAATATTGGTGTTAAGGTTTGTGATTCCCTATGCAAGCACGAAAGTCAATAGTCATGCAATGAAATTACATCGTACTTGTGGGGCATTATTCGGTGTTAATTATGCTTAATGCTCTCTTATGAGATTATTCGTTTCTTGGTTGGTCACTTCCCAATCTTTTGCTAGCCTTCATTTTGCACTAAGTATGATGACTACTTGTGCATCCAAAATCCTTTAAACCAGTTTTGCCACATGAGTCCACTATACCTAGCTATATGCGGTATTCTTTTGCTGTTCTAAGCAAATTTGTATGTGCCATCACTAATATTCAAAATAAATTTCTCTTTTGTGTGCTCGTACCACTCGCGAGGCGGTGAGGGGTGGCTAATATTTTCCATGCTAGATGTGTTATTCTCACGATGAGTGTTTATTCACTTGCCATTGCATGAGAGTAAGGCAAAGGTATTAGGGATGCCAAGCCCTGAAATGAAAAATGAGTTTACTTTATGTTGTCAAATAATAAATTCTTTGGAAAGTGTTGGTATGGAAGGCACCCGTGGATACGGTTAGCCATGGAAAGTGAAAGTATGGTGGAAAAAGGAATAAACTTCAATTTATGTTTGGGAACCGCCTATGATATATCTAGCATGGAAAGTGTTGGGAACTCTAAGTCATTTTCGTTGGTGGGAAAAGTATGCCTCTCAAAATGTTTTTATCTCTCAATTTTCGCTTTGAGCTCTGGCACCTCTACAAATCCCTACTTCTCTCTGCGAAGGGCCTTTCTTTTACTTTATGCAATTTTTTTGAGTCTCCATCTTCTCTTATAAAGCACCAACTAGGGGGCACTATGATCGTACTTGAGCATTGGGTGTAGCTAATATGCGAGTGTGTTTCATGAATGGATCAATGATTGAGCATGATGGGCTAGGGATAACTTACTTTACCATTGATATTTTGAAAAACATGGTTTCCTGTTGGTATGCTTGAGTATCTAAATTATCATGTCAAAACTAGACTATTGCTTTGAACAATATAAAAGTCCAAATGTCCATGCTATAAAGAAAAGAATATGAGATGACATGTTAGGGAGCATTCCACATCAAAAATTTTGTTTTTATCATTTACCTACTCGAGGACGAGCAGGAATTAAGCTTGGGGATGCTGATACGTCTCCAACGTATCTATAATTTTTGATTGTTCCATGCTGTTATATTATCATTCTTTGATGTTTTATAATCATTTTATAGTCATGTTATATCATTTTTTGGTACTAACCTATTGACATAGTGCCAAGTGCCACTTGCTATTTTAGCATGTTTTTCACATCACAGGTAATCAATATCAAATGGAGTCCAAATGCAGCGAAACTTTATTTGGAATTTTTGGACCAGAAGACATCCAATGGGCCGGAGAAGCGCCTGGGGGTGCTCTGAGGGGAGCACAACACACCAGGGTGCACCTAGAAGCCCAGGCGCACCCTGGTGGGTTGTGCCCACCTCAGGTGCTCCCCGGACCTCCCCTTTGCTCTATAAATACCCCAATATTCCAGAAACCCTAGGGGGGTCGACGAAAATCAATTCTAGCCGCCGCAGAGTCTAGAACCACCAAATCCAATCTAGACACCATCACAGAGGGGTTCACCACTTCCATTGGTGCCTCTCCGATGATGTGTGAGTAGTTCTTTGTAGACCTTCGAGTTGGTAGTTAGTAGCTAGATGGCTTCCTCTCTCTCGTTTGATTCTCAATACAATGGTCTCTTGGAGATCCATGTGATGTAATTCTTTTGCGGTGTGTCTGTTGGGATCCGATGAACTTTGATTTTATGATCAGATCTATCTCTTTTTATCCATGAAAGTTATTTGAGTTTTGTTGATCTCTTATATGCATGATTTCTTATAGCCTCATATTTCTTCTCCGATATTTGAGTTTTGTTTGGCCAACTTGATCTATTTATCTTGCAATGGGAAGAGGTGTGTTGTAGTGGGTTTGATCTTACGGTGCTTGATCCCAGTGACAGAAGGGGAACTGACATGTATGTATCGTTGCTACTAAGGATAAAACGATGGGGTCTATTTCTACATAAATAGATCTTGTCTACATCATGTCATCATTCTTATTGCATTACTCCGTTTCTCCATGAACTTAATACACTAGATGCATGCTGGATAGCGGTCGATGTGTGGAGTAATAGTAGTAGATGCAGGATGGAGTCAGTCTACTAATCTTGGACGTGATGCCTATATAATGATCATTGCTCCGATATCATCATGATTATTTGAAGTTCTATCAATTGCCCAACAGTAATTAGTTTACCCACCATTTGCCATTTTTCTCGAGAGAAGCCACTAGTGAAACATACGGTCCCCGGGTCTCTTTCTCATATTATTTGCCTTTGCGATCTATTTTATTTGCCTTTTATTTTCAGATCTGTTAAACCCAAAAATACGAAAATACATTTCTGCAATTTATTTTATTTGGCGTTCGATCTATCAATTATTACAACTCTCTCACGTCCGTTTGCCAATTTCTGACGTCGCTACCCGAAAGGGATTGACAACCCCTTTAATACGTCGGGTTGCAAGTATTTGTTATTTGTGTGTAGGTGCTGTTTACGTAGTGTTGCTTGGTTCTCCTACTAGTTCGATAAACTTGGTCTCATCACTAAGGGAAATACCAACCGTCGCTGTGCTGCATCATCCCTTCCTCTTTGGGGAAATACCGACGTAGTTCTAGTAGACATCAAGTACCCTGTTATGCAATGGTAAAAGAAGTAATGCAGATAAGGTTCAAGATAGTGAGACATCCATGTTGGTCTCTAAGAATGCTGATAAAAACTATCTTCAAGACAGTGAGACAACCCAAAGTCCTGTCTTGATGTATTGTTCGAGTTACTGGCCCCTACTGCTGGCACCAGCTCTTTGAACTCGCTACCTGAATCAGTTTGACTTCTTGAGTCTCAACTTCAAGTTGAAAGACATCGATCAAATGTGCTGCAACAGGAAGCTGAAGGACTGAGGAAGTCCTACAGAATTCAGATGCATATTTTCTGGTGCAACAACAAGCGCTGGAGGATTTAAGCGCCAAACAAGAGAAGGCTAATAAGCTTTCTAAGCGTCTTGCCAGCATGGTGGATACCCGGGATATTGTTTCTTGAGCTCTTGTGAAGTGGTTTCAGTGCTGGACTTGTTTTGTTGCGGCGTTTATTTGCACTGGTCACCAACTTTGACAACCAATGTATGTAATATGCTGCTCTGTTCCCCATATTTGCTCTCGTGGCAAACTTTGATGCCTAGTGGATGTAATATGTGTAATAGCCATGATAGCCTAGCGTAAGTTGATTGCTTATTTATTTCCTTGTTGTCTTGTTTATTTGTTTGCTTGTAGTCAGTTCGGTTCTTTTTCCGCGGTTTGCTAGTGTCCGCAATAACCTATTTTTTAAAACTAGGCCACAATAACCATGGGCTACATATCTACTGTAGTGACCATGGGCCTCCTACGGGCCGTAGAAACAATGGACCTTCTACGGGCCATAGAAACAATGGGCCTTCTATGGGCCTTATGATTGATTGTCCAAACATGGGCCAATAATGGACCGCATTATTGGCCGTAAACGGGCTAGAGTGGGAATCGTTCGTTCATGGGCCGATCATAACAGGCTGTTAATAGGACAACGAGTATAACGGGCTTGTTTCTATCAACAGGCATAACGAGTCATTAATGGGCCATATTTGATGACGCTATGAAAATGGCCCAACGAATTAACGGGCCACAAACGAGCCAACTTTAACCACAAGCTGAATTTGGCCTACAATCGGAACAGGCCAATAACGGACCGTAAGTAATCGAATGCTGCAAATAAGCACAAGAATAAATGTGCTCTCAGAAGGCCGAAAGATAACGCGAGCTGGAAAAGGCCCAATGGAATATGGGTCGTTAATGGGTATAAAGCGATACACTGTTCATTACGGGCTAGTTTCACCATGGGCCGTTAATGGGCCCAGAGTTACAAATGGCCTTATATGGCCGAAAGACGTCATGGTCCATACATGAGCCGGAAGTTGCAACGGGATGGAATCATATTGGACAGCCCAGATGACTCTACTGGGCCTAATTCGGATAGGCCATAATGGGTTGTGAGTTAGCGGGCTGTAAATGGGCTATATGCGAATAGGCCGCTAACAGGCTTTAAGTGGGTCAGCCTTTACCTTTTGACTAGGTCAAATGGGCCAGCCTTTTTACCGGAATGGGCCACTATTGGGTCGAGCCACGTGTTGACGTATCATAGGTTCTTCCCGTCCATTCGTTGGATGACAACTGTCCCAACGGATCCGCCGATGAATGAGAATTTTACATGTGGAAAATCCCTGTTGGTCTAGGCTATTAACGGGTTATCAGATCCAAACTGGAACCCGATAGCTTAACAGCGACCCATTATGGTGGATGCCACATGTCGGTTACCCTTGACGAAAGGGCTTCCATGACTCGCCATTTATCGTCATGGAAGTGGACACTTCCGTGATGATAATTTTGGTATTGTCATGGAACACTTCTACGATAGCATAGGTATGACTATCTTGATTCTGTCATAAAATCGTCAGGGATGTGCATGCATGACATAAAACGTGACCTACTATGACAAACATGTATCATCACGGAAGTGGATTTTTTGTAGTGCAATCCGAGTCCGAATAACCCATGAAATCAAAGCTTGCTCCTTTGGAGTATCATAGGCCAAAGTTTTGGGTATGAGCCAAATATCGAAAGATTCGCTTGACCACCACATAGTGACTTTCCATAGGTGCGGCTTGGAACCTTGCACACATTCCCACACTCAACATAATATTCGGTCTACAATGCGTGGAGAATCGAGACCTAATTACGGAGGTGTGTGCATGATTGGAGGGTACAGCGGGGGATACTTTTACTCAACATGGATGGCCGCATGATCTGAGGATTTCCCCTCCTCCGCTTTAGGCATTATACGGATCTTTTTGTATTTCGCCTTTTTATTTTTCTTTTGTATGAGAGAACCTTATTTGGCTGTGTGCATCTTAGTTATGCAGAGGCCACGTGTAATGCTTAAATCTTTTGAGTAATAAAGCACCCCTTTAAAAAACATAATATCTGGTCTAGATACACAAAGGTAAAGCAAGGATACAATCATGGAGCGATATACCTTTTGATCCACCACTTTACCATTAGGAACAATGTCAAGCTTGCATTTGGCAGGCATAGGAAACTTGACCGGCTTGACATCATCTAGCTTGAATCTCTTGAGCATGTCTTGGGTATATTTGGCTTGTTTAATGAAGGTTCCTTCTCTTCTTTGATTGACTTCGAACCCCAGAAAGAACTTCAACTCTCCCAACATAGACATCTCGAACTTCTCTGTCATTAGTGCGGCAAACTCATCATTGAAAGATTTATTAGGAGAACCAAATATAATATCATCAACATATAGTTGGCATATGAACAGATCCCCTTTGTCCCTCTTAGTAAAAAGAGTGGGATCGATTTTCCCAATTTCAAACCCACGATCTTGTGACAACTCAGTAAGGTGTTCATACCATGCACGTGGGGCTTGTTTAAGGCCATAGAGTGCCTTATTGACTTTGTATACATGACTGGGGAGCTTGGGATCCTCGAATCTCGAGGGTTGTTTGACATATACCAACTCATTCAAAGGACCATTAAGAAATGCACTCTTCACATCCATTTGTTGCAATTTGAAATCATGATGAGATGCATATGCAAGTAACATGCAAATATATTCAAGACGAGCAACGGGGGAAAAGGTTTCACCATAGTCGATACCCTCGACTTGGGAGTAGCCTTGTGCCACCAATCTTGCCTTGTTTCGAACAACCACACTATTTGCATATTGTTTGTTCTTGAAGATCCATTTGGTCCTAATGACATTGTGGCCCTCCGTTGGCCTTGGCACTAATTCTGAAACTTGGTTGTGCTCGAAGTTGTTGAGTTCATCATGCATGGCTTCAAGCCAATCCACATCATCGAGCGCCTCATGTACCTTTTGGTGTTCAACACACGAAACAAACACGTGATGCTCACAAAAGTTTGACAATTGTCTATGAGTAGTTACCCCTTTCCTCAAGCTTCCAAGCACATTCTCCATGACATGTTGTTGATGCTTGAGCTCAAAAGCCACCTTGGTGGCATGGCGCTCTAAAAGTTCCTCAATAGGAATTTGAGGATCGTCATCTTGAGCACCATCTTGAGCTTCCTCTTGATCTTAAGCTTGCTTGGCATCATGAACTTTATATTGGGCATCACTTGGTGAACCACCATCATCATGAAGTTGATCTTGCCCTTGATCTTGTTCACTTGGTTGATGGCCTTCACTTTGTTCTTCGGAAGCATGTGGGTCTAGCGTTGGTGATGGATCCACTTGAGTAAAGCATTGTCCTTCTCCTTCCGCCACAAGGGGTTCCTCAATGGGGAGTATTTGACCAATCCCCATTCTTCTTATGGCTTGAGGATGAATTTCATCACATACATCACAAAGACCACTTTGCTCCACTTGGGAGCCATTATTTTCATCAAACTCCACATTACACGTCTCCTCGATGAGTCCATTGGACTTGTTGAGAACACGGTAAGCATGAGAGTTTGTAGCATAACCAACAAATATGCCCTCTTGAGCTCTAGGTTCGAATTTAGACAAATGCACACCTTGTTGAGAATGAAACACTTACAACCAAACACCCGGAAGTACTTGAGGTTGGGCTTGTTGTAAGTCCATCTAGTGCCACCCCTAGTTGGTTTTGGAGTATTGACGACAAACGTGGTTGATTGACCAATGTGTTTGTGAGAATTGCAGGATAACACTGGCAGAAGTCCCTCATTCATTTGCTTTACTTACCAGAGATGACCCCTAAAAATGTATGAAGACATTCAAGACAATGGTAGTTCGTGAAGACATTCACGTTGAAGCTAATAGCCTGTGAAGACATTCCCTTGAAGACTATGGAGTGCGAAGACATAGTTTCATTTGTAGTTTTATTTTCTTCTTTATTGAGTCATAGGAACCACCGTACTGTTAAGTGGGGTCCAAGTGAACAAAGTCAGATGACTGATGTGATGCTCAACCAAAATCCTATGTTTTCGAGCGAAGACATTGAGAGCAAATGTTACCAGAGTTGGGTGAGTCAGCTTTGCTTGTAGCCCAAGCTAAGCTGTCATGTGTGTTTGAAATCTGACCGTTGGACACATGCCGTTTCCTTAGTGACCCAGGGTCATTTCGGACATATCATGTCGGGTTGCCTTCTGGCTATAAATAGCCCACCTCCTACACCATAAATTGGTGGCTGCTCGGAGTTAGTACACGACTTTTGTCGTTTGAGAGCAACCCACCTCCGAAGCCTTTGAGAGAGAGAGATCCTTGCGAGGACAAAGCCCAAAACACCTAGAGCCAAAGAGTGTTAGGCATCACCGAAGTCTTTCTGTCCGCGTGACCTGAAGACTTGTTACACTTGAGGACTGTGCATCCTCCAGCCGGTTAGGCGCCATGTTCTGAGGATCCAAGAGTCATTGTGAATCGCTGGTGAACGGAGTCTATGAAGGTTTGGAAGTCTAACTTGAAGACTTACCAGAGTGATTGGGCGAGGACTGGGTGTCCTTAGCTCAAGGGGAATAAGGTGAAGACACAGTCTTCTGAGTTCAATCTCAGCCTCCCTAACTAGACATACAGTTGTCACAACAACTAAAACTGGTCTACCAAATCCGTGTCTTCACCAAGCTATTGGTTCTATCCCCAACCTCCTTTACATTTCCGTTTTTCTTCGTGAAGTCATTGCCTACCTGCCTGATCTGTTTGACTTCATTGTGCAAAGACTATTACTGTTTGGCTTCATACTGTCTTCCATTCCGATCCATACTACCTAGCTGCTATTAGTCTTTGTGCTTTCACTATATTACTTACATGACTATGAGCTGTCTAGTGTAGTCCATCTTCTGCTGCATATCATATAGGTTCATATTAACTGTTTGTCTTCAAAGACATCGTGTTTTGAAGACTTTCATAGAAATTGCCTATTCACCCCCCTTTAGTTGATAACTAGCACTTTCAATTGGTATGAAAGCAAGGTGCTCCCTTGTTCTGTGTGATTCGGTTTAACCACCTGGAGTTTTAGCTATGTCGACTGTAGGGGTAATCAAGGTATCCGCTACATGCCCAGTCTTCGATGGCACCGATTACCCCTACTGGAAGAATAAGATGTGCATGCATCATGAAGCCATTGACATTGACCTCTGGTATGTCGTCAAGACAGGCGTTCCCAAGGGCGGTGAAGGTGTCACCGCTGCAGATGTCAAGAGGTTCGTGCAACTGGACTCAACCGCCAAGAACATCATCTGTGGTCATCTGACCAAAGGACAATATGGCCGTGTGAGTGCACTGGAAACTGCGAAGCTAGTCTAGGACTGGTTGTCCAAGGTCAACGAAGGCTCTCAATCCAGAGAGACTCAAGGATTGATGTTATTCAAAGGAAGCTTTCCTACGATTATCTTCAAAGGAAGCAAGATCTAGAGAAACTGAGAGCGTCTCATGAAGATCTTCAAAAGGAGAATGATTCACTACTCGCTCAACAGATTAGTTCCGCTCAGGAAGATTTTGTACCACCATGTTTAAAATGTCTTTAGCATGATAATGCCGTCTCTATTGTTGAATGTTCTACTGACTCTGATGTTGCAATATATTCAACTACTGATGTGGTAACTAACCCCTCTACTGAGGATACCACTACTATTGCTGATGAGAATGCTAGTTTGAATACATTGCTTGAAACATGCATGTACAGAAGCCGACCTGTGATGTCCTCAAGAAACAGATTCTGAACCGAAACCCTAGGAAAGAGGGTGTTGGGTTCGAGAGGAGAATGAATGTTGACGGTTCTTACTGGAAGCCTGAGCAGTACCCCAAAACTACATGGGTTGCTGCAAAGGGCCCTTCAGTGGACCCATCCACCTTATCTGGCTTCACTTGTGCTAACCCCATTATCATTGATGAATCCTTTGATGCCAATTATAAGTTGTTTAAGAATCAGAATGGTGAAGTGTTTGCCAGGTTTATTGGTACTAACTATAGGAATGGGCCACCTTTGAAGAAGATCTGGGTGCCCAAAAGTTGTCTTGAGAAGCTTCATGTGAATGTCATCATGACACCACCTGGGAAGAAGACAAACCCCAGACCAAAGGCTTCACGTGACCCAAAGGCTTCATATAGATAGAGGACCTCATAAGGTCACCCTAACGTCAATGTTTTGCAGGGAAACTATCACCAGACTCATGAATATGAGCGTGTTTCTTCTAACCGATATGTTCATAAATCAAAGAACTTTTCTGCATATTCTTATGACTATGAGTATTATTCACCTTCTGCAGAACTATTTGCTAGGGCAACAAAGCCAAAGTTCTCATATGATGCACTTAGACTCATTGCTTCTAAGCCACCCCTTAAGATGTGGGTGGTTAAGAAGAATTAACTTCTCTTGTAGGGAAAGGTCACCAACCGGATATCAAAGACTTCTGACGGCAATGCTGGGGACCTAATACATCTCGTGGGATGCAAGATAAAGTGCCAAAATGGTCTTACCATATATTTCGTCCCAAGGTTTCTTGACAAGCATCCTATCTTACCGAACAAGAATCTTAACTTTGATAGTATGCTTGTTCGCTACATGTTGGTGCTTCACAATACTCTTGGTGAAGCCTATCCTGGTAACTGTACTGTAGGGTACGACTCCGAAAGCTACCGAGTGTATAATGGATAGTGGATGCACTAACCACATGACTGGTGATCAAAGTCTTCTCATGGATTCAATCCTACGTCCATCTACTAAAAGCCATATCACATTCGCTGACACTGGTAAAAGCAAGGTATTGGGCCTAGGTAGAGTTGCTATCCCAAAGGATCAACACATGGATAAAGTGATGCTTGTTGAATCCCTTGGTTACAACTTAATGTCTATCTCAATACTTTGTGATCTGAACATGATTGTGATATTTGCAAAATATCATTGTCTTGTGCTAATGTGGCTTGAACTACGTCGATATTTCCCCAAAGAGGAAGGGATGATGCAGCACAACTACGGTAGGTATTTCCCTTAGTGATGAGACTAAGGTTATCGAACCAGTAGGAGAACCACGGAACACTACATGAACGACACCTGCACAAAAATAAAAAATACTCGCAACACGACGTATTAAAGGGGTAGTCAATCCCTTTCGGGTAACGGCGCCAGAATTTGGCAAGTACACGGGATAAAAATTGTGATAGATTGATAAATGAAAATAAAAGAAAATAAAATCCAGTGAGATATTTTTGGGTTTTTGGATTAATATATCTAAAAATAAAAGCAAATAAAAATAGATCGCGAAGGCAAATATAATAAAGAAGAGACCCGAGGGCCATAGGTTTCACTAGTGGCTTCTCTCAAGAAAAATAGCAAACGGTGGGTAAACAAATTACTGTTGGGCAATTGATAGAACTTCAAATGATCATGATGATATCCAAGTAATGATCATTATATTGGCATCACGTCCAAGATTAGTAGACCGACTCCTGCCTGCATCTAGTACTATTACTCCACACATCGACCGCTATCCAGCATGCACCTAATGTATTAAGCTCATGGAGAAATAGAGTAATGCAATAAGAACGATGACATGATGTAGACAAGATCTATTTATGTAGAAATAGACCCCATCTTGTTATCCTTAATAGCAATGATACATACGTGTCAGTTCCCCTTTCTGTCACTGGGATCAAGCACCGTAAGATTGAACCCATCAGAAAGCACCTCTTCCCATTGCAAGATATATAGATCAAGTTGGCCAAACAAAACCCAAATATCGGAGAAGAAATACGAGGTTATAAGAAATCATGCATATAAGAGATCAAAAGACTCAAATAACTTTCCTGGATAAAAACATAGATCTGATCATAAACTCAAAGTTCATCGGATCCCAACAAACACACCGCGAAAAGAGTTACATCATATGGATCTCCAAGAGACCATTGTATTGAGAATCAAACGAGAGAGAGGAAGCCATCTAGCTAGCTACTAACTACAAACCCGAAGGTCTACAAAAGACTACTCACGCATCATCGGAGAGGCACCAATGAGGATGATGAACCCCTCCGTGATGGTGTCTAGATTGGATCTGGTGTTTCTGGAACTTGCGGCGGCTGGAATTGATTTTCGTTGAGGCATATTGGGGTATTCATAGAGCAAAGAGATGGTGCAGGAGGCCACCAAGGTGGGCACAGCCTACCTGGGCACGCCTGGGGGCCCAGGCATGCCCTGGTGGTTTGTGGCCCCCTCGGGACACCCCCAGGTGCTTCTCCGGCCCATTGGGTGTCTTTTGGTCCATAAAAAATCCACAAAATGTTTCGCTGCATTTGGACTCCGCTTGGTATTGATTTCATGCGATGTAAAAAATAAGCAAAAAACAGCAACTGACACTTGGCACTATGTCAATAGGTTAGTACCAAAAAATGATATAAAATGATTATAGAACATCCAAGAATGATAATATAACAACATGGAACAATAAAAAATTATAGATACATTGGAGACGTATCAGCATCCCCAAGCTTAATTCCTGCTCGTCCTCGAGTAGGTAAATGATAAAAACAGAATTTTTGATGTGGAATGCTGCCTAACATGTTCATCACATATTCTTTCTTTTATAGCATGGACATTTGGACTTCTATATGGTTCAAAGCAATATTCTAGTTTTGACATGAAGACTTCAATACTCAAGCATATCAACAAGTAGCCATGTCTTTCAAAATATCAACGCGAAAGCAAGTTATCCCTAGCCCATTATGCTCAATCATTGATCCATTCATGAAACACACTCACATATTAGCTACACCCAATGCTCAAGTACGATAATAGTGCCCCTTAATGGGTGCTTTAAAAGAGAATATGGAGACTCAAAGAAAAATAAAAATTGCATAAAGTAAATAGAAAGGCCCTTCGTAGAGGGAAGTAGGGATTTGTAGAGGTGCTAGAGCTCAAAGTGAAAAAGATAGATATAAAAACATTTTGGGAGGCATGCTTTTCCTGTCAACGAGAACGATTGAGTAGTTCCCAATACTTTCCATGCCAGATATATCATAGGCGGTTCCCAAACAGAAAATAAAGTTTATTCCTTTTTCCACCATACTTTCACTTTCCATGGCTAAGCGTATCCACGTGTGCCTTCCATACCAACACTTTCCAAGGAATTTATTATTTGACAACATAATGTAAATTCATTTTCATTTCGGGGCTAGGCATCCCTAATACCTTTGTTGTACTCTTGTGCAATGAAAAGTGAATAAACACTCATCATGAGAATAACACATATAGCATGGAAATATATCAGCCAACCCCTACCGTTTCATGAGCGGTACGAGCACACAAAAGAGAAGCTTATTTTGAACATTAGAGATGGCACATACAAATTTGCTAAGAGCGGCAAAAGAATACCACATATAAGTAGGTATAGTGGACTTGTATGGCAAAACTAGTTTAAAGGATTTTGGATGCACAAGTAGTGATTATACTTAGTGCAAAATGAAGGCTAGCAAAAGATTGAGAAGCGACCAACCAAGAAACGAAAAATCTCTTAAGCGAGCATTAAGCATAACTAACACTGAATAATGCACCACAAGTAGGATGTAATTTCATTGCATAACTATTGACTTTCGTGCTTGCATAGGGAATCACAAACCTTAACACCAATATTCTTACTAAAGCAATAATTACTCATTAACATGACTCGCATATTATATCAACATATCTCAGCTATTACAAGGAATAAAGTTTATTTTGTCCAATGATCTTCAGGAAAGTTTTTATTATATCCACTTGGATATCTATCACTTTGGGACTAGTTTCATATGTTGCTTTTGATAGCTCAAACAAATCTTAGTGAAGAACATGAGCATAAAAATTTTCTTCTCTCAAATTAATTTAAGTGAAGCAAGAGAGAATTTATTAAAAAAATTACTAACTCTCAAATAAATCTAAGTGAAGCATGAGAGCATTTCTTCAAAAATACTAAAGCACACCATCCTCCAAAAGATATAAGTGAAGTACTAGAGCAATTCCATAGCTCATAAAAATTTAAGTGAAGCTTAGAGAGCAATTCTAACAAGTCATGGCATAATTTTGGCTCTCTCAAATAGGTGTGTCCAGCAAGGATTCATGACTAAGAACACAAAGCAAAACAAGCAAAGACTCATATCATACAAGACACTCCAGGCAATATGTGATGAATAAAAATATAGTTTCAAGTAAAATACTGATGGTTGTTAGAAGAAAGAGGGGATGCCACTCGGGGGCATCCCCAAGCTTAGTTGCTTGATACTTCTTGAATATTATATTGGGGTACCATGGGCATCCCCAAGCTTAGCATTTTGCTAATCCTTATTCGTTCATCCATCGTAAAGTCACCCAAAACTTGAAAACTTTAATCACACAAAACTTAACAAAACCTTCATGAGATCCGTTAGTATAAGAAAGCAAATCACTACTATAAGTACTGTTGCAAACCCATTCATATTTTATTTTTGCATTATATCTACTATATTCCAACTTTTCTATGGCAAAAACTCTTCAAAGAAAACCATAGAATCATCAAAACAAGCACCCAACGCAAAGAAAACCGAATCTATCAAAAACAGAGCAATATGTAGCAATCTGGAGATTTTGAATACTTCTGTAACTCCAAAAATTCGAAAATTAGGACAACATGAGCAATTTGTATATAAAATCTCCTGCAAAAACAATAAGTATTTTATCTTGCTTCTGTTAAAACTTAAATTATTTTCGTGAGCGCAAAAGTTTCTGTTTTTCAGCAAGATCAAATGAACTATCACCCAACATGATCCCAAAGGATTTACTTGGCACAAACACTAATTAAAACACAAAAACACAATCATAACAGTAACATAATTTTTCAAACACTCAAGAACACTAAGGAAAAGACAAAATTAATTTTTGTTCATTGGGTTGCCACCCAACAAGCTCTATTGTTTTATGCCCCTAGCTAGGCATAATGCAAAGGATCTAAGTATTGACATCTTTGTTTCTAGATCCATATGATGCCCTCATGATTGATTCATATGGTGGATTAATTCTAGTTCTAGGGAAGTGTTCCATACCCTTCCTTAGTGGAAATTGAAATTTAACACTGCCTCTTTCGTATCAATCACGGCACATGTCGTGGAATTGTCACGGCAGATGTCCTAGTGTGAGGACTTAGTCGTGAGGCCAGCACATCTTTGTGGTAGCTTGAGAGGGGTTGATCGGGATGAGAGACGCAGGGCGGATCAACGCACAAGACAAGGGTTTAGACAGCTTCGGCCCCCGAGAAACATCATCCGGGAATAGCCCTACATGTTGTTTGTGGCTAGGTCTCATTATGCTCATGAGGGAGTCGCCGCATAAGTTGGCTCTGCTAGTTGTGTCTAGCCCTAGAAATTATTTTGTCCCTCTTTGGGTGCCTTGCCCCTCCTTATATATGTTGAAGGGGCGGGTTACATGACTAGTCCTAATAGGATTAGGATTACTCTATTACAAGTGGAGTCCTAGTCTTGCTTCTTTTGTAGGATAATATTCCTTATGCCTTTCCTCTTAAACCGGACCATCATAACGTGAGTCGGCCTTCTAGGCCTTAGGCCTTATTTTCCATCTGACCCGCCCGCCGAGTTACAAATGAGTCGCCAAGATCGGGCGGGTTACCTGTGAATCGCCAAGCCTCCAGCCGGGTCATACATCTGGCGGGTTACACCGCGGGGTATATCCCCGATATTAACCCCCAGTTTAATTTGGATTTATCCATGTTAAACTAATCTGCAATATAACACAAGAACAAATTTGACAGGTTGTTCTTCGGGTTAAATTTTCTTGTAAGCCGACACCTGATCATCCTTAAGTCCTTATCATTTTCTTCTTCTAGAAAATCCTGGTCAGTAAGCCAGCTTCGTAATCAATTTGCTTGTAGAAGAAATATTGTAAATGAATAAATAATCCATTTGATTCGGCCTATAATGCTCTGACTTGACAAAAATATTGGTTCTGAAATATTCAACCGATATTCAACCGGTTTGTAGAACTTGCTGAGTTATGCTTTCCAAAATTACCGGGTTATAAAAACTGATGACTCCGGGTCATGACTGTTATAGACACCAGGTCATGATTGTTGCCAACGCCGGGTCAAAACTGAGAATTTTGACGATTTCTCTCCCTCATATCCATATTACCGGTAGCCCCCAAGTCTTGAGCAGAACAAAGTGATGACTTAAGACTTGCTTTAATATAAATATTACCACTTTGAAGAAAATCCATGTTGTTCATCTCAGTCACTAGTAAAAACTGAATACTCCATATATGTAGCCCCCAAGTGTCGGGTTTTCATGCTTGCAACAACCTGGGACTTGTAATTGCCTTATGCTCACAAAAACTTCAACCGGTGTAGCCCCCAAGGGCCGGGTCATTATGCAATAATGAGCAGGGACTTTATAAATACGTGTAGCCCCCAAGGGCCGTCTCAGTAAGATAATATTGAGCTGGGACTTTATATATACTTGATTGAAAATAACTTCATATGACGTAACCCCCACCACGGGGCTCGAACGCACGTCCATAAGGTTAAGAGCCTTCTACTCTTCCAACTAAGAAATAAACCTTTCAATATAATAGATTAAAGCTTGTGTACCTTAAATTTCTGACATGAGCAATCGGTAGCCCCCAAGGGCCGGCTCATTATGATGTGATGAGTCGGGTCTTCAATAAGGCCAGTAAAAATGACTTTGCATTAGCCCCCAAGTGTCATGGTGCATCCTTGCAGCGACATGAGACTTGCATATTTGATGTAATCTCAACTTGAATAATGTAGCCCCCAAGTGCAGGGTCGTAAGCCTGCAGCGACTTGGGACTATTCCTTTCATTGTAGAATAAATCATATCCATTGATAAATAATAGCCATTGCGCTGAAGCGACTTTGAAAACCTTAATCATAATACTGGTTATTGATAACCACAATAAAAATGCAGCCATGTTGGCTATTAAACATTTGAATAATATAACCCGATGATTTATAAGCGCATGATTCCAATGGCGCAATCCAAATAGATACTAGCGACTTATAGTCCAAAGCCAGGTCGGGTTAATAAACACCGGTGAATTATCTTATCTCATACTGGTGACTTATAGTCAAAAGCCAGGCCGGGTTAAATTGAAACCATACTTATACTTAGATCTTAGATGAAAAGCCACAGAATAAAAAACAAAGATTGTTTTCCAAAAATGTAAGCCAAATAAAAAGAAAAATTTGGAGGCTTCTCATTCGGATACGATCAGTAAACCGGACCAAAGGGGTTAAGCTAAGATTCGAATACGATCATGTAGCCCCCAGTGGCTTTGGCGTTGCGCCGATCAAGAGGGTACCGACAGCTATGTTCTCTTTGGTTCAAATACGACCTATGTTTGAACAGGAAGCCCCCAAATGATCATATGGTTTAATGGCTAGATTCGAATACGATCATGAGCCGAACCAAAGGGTTAAGCTAGATTTGAACACAACCAGCCCCCAATTGGTCATTTTGAAATTATAATGATGAAGACATATGATTATTGAGGATGAAAAGGACAGAGGTCCTGCTTTATTACTTATCATAATATATACAACATCAAAAATACGTACATCATGAGAGCCGGTGGCTCAAGTATAGTAAGGCTGAAGATGAGCGATATTCCACGGTCGGCGGGTCTCTTCCTCCGACTTACGTGAGTCTTTGTGCTCTCGAATATCGATAAGCTAGTATGACCCGTTGTTCAAGTTCCTACTATCCCCAAAAGGTCCTTCCAAGGGTGGGGATAACTTGTGTGCATCAGTTTGATCCTGGATGAGACGGAGCACCAAGTCACCTTCTTGAAAGGTTCTGGACTTAACTCGGCGGCTGTGATAACGGCATAGGTCCTGTTGGTAAATCATCGAGCGGGCTGCTGCTAAGTCACACTTTTCATCTAATAGGTCAAGTGCATCCTAACGGGCTTGTTCGCTATCAGTCTCAATGTAAGCCGCCACGCGGGGCAAGTCATGACGGATGCCACTAGGTAGGACTGCCTCTGCTCCGTAAACCATGAAGAAAGGCTTTATAACCCGTAGACCTGTTGGGGGTAGTATTGATACTCATCACAAAGGGTAACTCCTCCACCCAACAACCCGGTGTCCGTTGTAAAGGAACCATAAGTCGGGGTTTGAGACCTTTTAAGATTTCCTGATTGTCTCTTTCAGCTTGACCATTGGATTGGGGTTGAGCTACTGATGAAACATCAAGCCGGATATGCTCACGTTGGCAAAATTCCTCCATAGCACCCTTGGAGAGATTAGTACCATTATCAGTTATAATGTTGTGTGGAAAACCGAAACACAAATCACCTTTTTCATGAATTGAACAGTCGTGGCGGCATCACACTTACTAACCGGCTCTGCCTCAACCCACTTTGTGAATTTGTCAACTGCCACCAGAAGGTGTGTCTTTTTATCTTTGGATCTTTTGAAATGTCCAACCATGTCGAGCCCCCAGACCGCAAATGGCGAAGCAATTGGAATCATCCGCAATTCTTGAGCCGGCACGTGTGCCTGTCGTGAGAATTTCTGACAACCATCACACCTACTGACCAGATCCTCCGCATCAGCGTGAGCCATCAGGCAGTAAAAACCATGACGGAAGGCTTTGGCTACAAGGGACTTTGAACCGGCATGATGGCCACAATCTCCTTCATGGATTTCACAAAGAATTTCTTGACCTTCCTCAGGAGAAACACAACGTTGAAACACCCCTGAGACACTGCGATGATGCAACTTACCCGGCTCAAGCTCATCTCCTTAGCCATCCGAAGACCATGGGGCAAGGCCTCATACTCAGCTGCATTGTTAGTACAGGGAAACATTAGCCGTAGCACATAATAAAATTTGTCACCTCAAGGGGAAGCTAAAACAACTCCAGCCCCGAGCCCTCTAATTGCATGGACCCATCAAAATGAATATTCCAATATGTGTTGTCCGGCTTCTCTTCAGGCATCTGCAGCTCTGTCCAATCGTTGATGAAGTCCACCAGTGCTTGAGACTTGATAGCAGTGTGTGGCACATACTTTAGGCCATGGGGCCCAAGTTCAATGGCCCACTTGGCAACTCGTCCTGTGGCTTCTCTATTTTGAATGATATCTCCTAAAGGAGCATAACTAACCACAATGATGGGATGGCCCTGAAAATATTGCTTAAGCTTCCAGCTCGCCATGAACACCCTATAAACAAGTTTCTGCCAATGTGGATATCTCTTTTTGGACTCAATAAGCACCTCACTGATATAGTAAACCGGTCGTTGAACCGGTTATTCCTTGCCGGCCTCCTTGTGCTCTACTACCATGGCCACACTGACAGCACGTGTGTTAGCAGCCACATACAACAATAATGGCTCCTTATCAACAGGAGCAGCAAGGACCGGCGGCTCAGCGAGTTGTCTCTTAAGATCTTCAAAGGCGGCGTTAGCAGCATCACTCCAGACAAAATCGTCTATCTTCTTCATCATTTGATACAGCGGTATGGCCTTCTCACCTAACTGGCTTATGAACCGGCTTAAAGCAGCAATACGACCTGCCAAACGCTGAACATCATTGATGCACGCCGGCTTAGCCAAAGATGTGATTGCTTTGATCTTCTCCGGGTTAGCCTCGATGCCTCTATTAGAAACGAGAAAACCCAAAAGCTTGCCCGCTGGTACTCCGAAAACACACTTGGCCGGGTTAAGCGTCATCTTGTAGACCCGGAGGTTATCAAAGGTTTACATTGGATCATATATCAAGGTCTTCTTCTCTCTGGACTTCACCAGAATATCATCCACATAAGCATGAACATTGTGCCCAATCTGATTGTGAAGACAGTTCTGCACACATCGCTGATAAGTCGCCTGGGCACTCTTAAGCCCAAAAGGCATAGCCACATAGCAGAAGGCTCCAAACAGAGTAATAAAAGCCGTCTTCTCCTGGTCCTTAACTACCATCTTGATCTGATGATAACTAGAATAAGCATCCAAAAATCTCAAACGCTCACAACCCGCCGTAGCATCAATGATTTGATCAATACGAGGGAGAGCGAATGGATCAGCCGGACAAGCCTTGTTTAAGTCCGTGTAATCCACACACATACACCAGGTGCCGTTCTTTTTAAGCAGGAGCACCGGGTTAGCCAACCATTATGGATGAAGAACTTCAATAATGAACCCGGCCGCCAAGAGCCAGGCCACTTCCTCACCAATGGCCTTGCGCCTCTCCTCATTGAACCGCCGAAGAAACTGCTTGACCGGCTTAAATTTTGGATCAATATTGAGAGTTTGCTCAGCAAGTTCTCTCGGTACACCCGGCATGTCAGAAGGTTTCCATGCAAAGATGTCCCGGTTCTCACGGATGAACCTGATGAGCGCGCTTTCCTATTTAGGATCCATATTAGCACTGATACTGAACTGCTTAGATGAGTCACCTGGAACAAAATCGACAAGCTTGGTGTCATCAGCTGATTTAAACTTCAGCACCGGCTCATGTTCTGTAGTCGGCTTTTTCAAAGACGCCATGTCTGCCGGGTCAACATCGTCCTTGTAGAACTTCAACTCTTTTGTTGCACAAACAGATTCAGCGTAAGCAGCATTGCCTTCCTCGCATTCCAAGGCTATCTTCCGACTCCCATGCACTGTCATGGTGCCCTTATGACTCGACATTTTAACCTGCAAATAAACATAACACGGCCGTGCCATAAACTTAGCATAAGCCGGTCGTCCAAACAGGGCATGATACGGGCTCTTGATTTTGACCACCTCAAAAGTTAACTCCTCGGCCCTAGAATCATGCTCATCTCCAAAGGCTACTTCCAGTTCAATCTTACTCACTGGGTACGCCGACTTACCAGGCACCACTCCATGGAAAACATTATTGGACGTTTTAATATTTTTGTTAGTCAACCCCATGCGACAGAAAGTCTCATAATAGAGGATGTTGATGCTACTGCCTCCGTCGATGAGTACCTTAGTGAATTTATATCCACCAACCTGAGGTGCCACCACCAAGGCCAGGTGACCCGGATTGTCAACCTAGGGAGGATGATCTTCCCTACTCCACAGAATAGGCTGCTCAGACCATCTCAAATAACGAGGGACTGCCAGATTAACAACATTTACACCCCTCTTATGAAGCTTCTGGTCCCGTCTGCACAAACTGGTGGTGAACACATGATACTGTCCACTATTTAACTGCTTTGGATTGCTCTGATATCCAGACTGCTGCTGCTGCTGACCTCCCTAGCCAGATTGCTGATTGTAGCCACCTTGATTTCCTTGAGAGCCTTAAAAGTTGGAATTTGAACCGCCGCCCGGGCCATGAAAACCGCCGCCACCTGAGCCACCGCTCGACCCATGATTGTTGTTGAACATGTTAGAATTCTTGAAAGCCTTCATGATCGTACAGTCCCTCCATAGGTGAGTGGCCAGTTTCTGCTGAGTACCGTGCCTTGGACAGGGCTCATTTAACAACTGTTCAAGAGTAGGACCTGACCCGCCGGACCGAGGAGGTGGCCTCCCCTTACATCATTGATTGTTTCCCAGTGCATTGGTGTTAGCCACAAACTCCGAGCTATCATCAGCCTTACGCTTATTATTGCCTCCTTGATTCGCCGAGTTATGCTGATGACCCTTGGCATTGTCGTTCTTCTTTCCCTTTCCTGTCTTCTCGTCGTGAGACTTAGGATCCTTGGTACTATCAGAGTCGATGTACTTGACTAGAGCCGCCATTAGCTGGCCCATGTCATTACAATCGCGCTTGAGCCGCCTAGCTTCTGTTTCAGAGGCGTAAAATGGCAATTTTTCTCCAACATTAAGACTGCAGAGCCGGCATCCATCTTATCAGATGAATGTATTATGGCTTTGACCTGGCTGTCGGTGTCAAAACCGGTGGATCTCGGGTAGGGGGCCCCGAACTGTGCGTCTAAGGCGGATGGTAACAGGAGGCAGGGGATACGATGTTTTCCCAGGTTCGGGCCCTCTTGATGGAGGTAATACCCTACGTCCTGCTTGATTGTTCTTGATGATATGAGTATTACAAGAGTTGATCTACCATGAGATCATAGAGGCTAAACCCTAGAAGCTAGCCTATGGTATGATTGTATGCTATCCTATGGACTAAACCCTCCGGTTTATATAGACACCGGAGGGGGCTAGGGTTACACAAGGTCGGTTACAAGGGAGGAGATATACATATCCGTATTGCCTAGCTTGCCTTCCATGCCAAGGAGAGTCCCATCCAGACACGAGACGAAGTCTTCAATCTTGCATCTTCATAGTCCAACAGTCCGGCCAAATGATATAGTCCGGCTGTCCGGAGACCCCCTAATCCAGGACTCCCTCGGTAGCCCCTGAACCAGGCTTCAATGACGATGAGTCCGGCGCGCAGTATTGTCTTCGGCATTGCAAGGCGGGTTCCTCCTCCGAATACTTCATGGAAGAGTTTGAACACAAGGATAGTGTCCGGCCCTGGAAAACAAGTTCCACATACCATCGTAGAGAGAATAATATTTCCACAAATCTAATCTGCTGACACGTTTTGACGGTATGACATCACGCCACGGCCCGGTCATTATTCGAACCGTTTTTCTCAACCAGCACCGCACATATCGCGAGGTGGTTTTCTTGACATGTCTTTTCAAAGTAGAGATCGTGTTCCCCTTATCACGGTATTCTCATCAATACGGACGTGGGTAACCCAACCGCGCCATCAATTAAGGCGCTTGGGGAATAAGCGGTTTTTACCAGGCGAGTGGGGAGACACATCGCCTCTTCCGCCCATATAAAGGGACAAGAATTTAACCTTTTCACCCACGCGTTCTTCTTCCTCGCTTACCCATTCCAGCACACTCGAGCTCTAGCGCCCAAGCTCGCGTTCTTCTTCTCAAACCACTCCAAGCATGTCCGGAGCAGGAGGCAAGTGGATGGTCTCCTCCATCACGGAGGAGAACATCAAAAAGTTATGGGAAGCCGGATATCTGGCCGCGGATATCGCGCACCGGCTGCCAGATGCGGGGCAGATCATCCCTATGCCCGAACCCCATGAGAGGGTAGTTTTTCTTACCCACTTCGTCCGTGGACTGGGATTTCCCCTCCACCCATTCATCCACGGGCTCATGTTCTACTACGGGCGGATTTTCATGATCTGGACCCCAATTTCATCCTCAACATCTCGGCGTTTATCGTCGTGTGCGAGGCCTTCCTCCGCATCAAGCCCCATTTCGTCCTGTGGCTGAAGACTTTTAATGTCAAACCGAAGGTGGTGGTCGGGAAGCAGGCAGAGTGCGGAGGCGCCATGGTGGGCAAGATGCCTAACGTCACCTGGCTCGAAGGCTCCTATGTGGAGACCATAAAGGGGTGGCAATCAGGGTGGTTCTACATCACCGAGCCACGCGACTCCAACTGGGCGGCGGCCCCCAAATTTCGATCCGGAGTCCCCACGCGGCTCACCTCCTAGAAAGAGAAGGGCCTGTCCTGAGGTTCTTTGGTAGAGCTGACCAGACTCCAGACCTGCATCCAGAACATGAAGAACAAGAAAATCAAGCTTGTCAACGTGGTCCAGGTTATGCTCTTCCGCCGGATCCTTCCGTGTCAATGACAGACATTTGTTTTGTGGGAGTTCGACTCAGCCAAGCACGAGACGCTGCGAGAGCTCTATGACACGACACACGAGGACGTCTGGAGGGTGCTGTTCAAGAGCGTCGAGATTCCTCCCTCCCTCACCGAGGACCGCGGACTCAGCGCAAAGCGCCGCGCCAATCCGGTAGGCTTTTATATCTCTCAGGGTATTTGTTTGCCCCGGTTTAGTTATGTGCAGGATCTAAGCATCCATGCCATTAACAGGACTGGATAGAGACAGCGAAGCAGCTTGATTGCCCAGCCTCCCTGCCCGAAGGTCCTGCAGACCCCCTTCTAACGAAGATGCTGACTCCGGTACCTTACGAGGTGCCGGCAAAGAAGGCCAAGAAGAAGCCCATAGGGACCCGAAAGGGTCTCCGGCGCAAGGTTGTATCGGACTCATCATCCAATGACTCCGAGGCGCACTCCTCCCACGGAAACAAGGAGGAGGAGGAGAAAAGTTCTCCCCCCAGCCGAGGGAGACAAGAAAAGGAAGGCCGACCCATCCGGGGAGGCCGAAGGGTCCAAGAAGGGAAGGACCCTCCCTCCTGACCGCGCCACGATGGCCGCCGACATCGACGACAAGTGGCTACCCAGGGACAAGCCCCTGGCGAAGTCGTAAGTGTCCGGACACCATAGTACTTCATGGCATGTTATATTGTACTGCCTCTCCTTATGCCGAACATGATTATGCAGTCCGTCCCAAGCTCATCTTGACGTACCCTCGTCGAGCGGCTCTTTGGACCCGTCGGATATGAACATCGGTTCTCTTCCGACCGCTTACACCCCTCGCCCTACGGAAAATGCCGAGGTGTTGTCTCAAAAGGTACCGAGCCAATTGGAGGTGGTCCTGGGGGCGCCTCGCGGCGACTTCCCGGACCATGGGTACCAAGGGAGCAAGGCTCCTACGGGCTCCGAGTTCGAGCCCCAGCCGGACACTGCATCGGAACCTCTGATGGTTCCGAACTCCGGTAGGCGGTCCCCCGTTAAGGGGGGCCGACCATCCGTGTCGGTGTCCTCTGTCCATCCAGAGGCATCCGACAACTTGCTGGAAGCGCTTCGCAGCGCTTCCATCGATGAAGAGCACCGCACTATCATGAGCGTGGTGGTCAAAAAGGTTCAGTCCGCCAAAAATGGACTGACCGAAGCTTGTGCCAGCCTCCTAACAGGCTTTGAGGTAAGCAATCAAAATACAAGGAAATAGTACCACATAGATAATAGCCCCTGATGCTCTGTTCAGCGTTCAAGAAGAAAAGCCGAATAGAGGATCAAATGATGACACATGAGTCTAATCAGAATGTATCTATGTGTATGTGCAGGCTTCGCTACTGGCTGCTGCCGCACGTACTGCGGAGGTCTCTGCACTCAAGCAGGACCTAGAGCGGTCCGAGACCGAGCTCGCCCTTACCAAGAGGCAGCTCAAGGAGAACAAAGGTAAGCAATACCTTTGTCTATATATTAAAAAGAAGTTCGGGTGTAAAGTAATAGGATCATCATAGATTTGTCTGGGGCCACGACCGAAGTGGCGACCCTGAGGAAGGCGCTGGCCAAGGCCGAAGACAAAGAGGCCAAGGAACGCATTGAACGGGAGAAGCAAGAAGCCCGAGTAGGCGAGGTGTAGCAAGAGCTCGAGGCTCTTGCCAAAAAGCATGAGTCCTTGGAGCTTGACTCTAAAACGCAAGAGTCCGAGCTCGCGCAGGCGCTTGAAAGCGTCCGGAGCGCCAAGGCCGAAGCCCACAAGGCCCTTCAGGAGATTGACGCGGTGAAGAAGATAGCGGCGGGTAAGGCATTAATTATGCAAAGCAAGCATGTGAAGGAGACTTTCCTTTGTCTTACCCGAGTTTGGAGCTCTCCAGGAGCGTTTGCAGATCTTCCCCGTAGTGTACTGGATGCCGTGGAGTTTTACCGAGCTGAGGAGGGGAGCTCGACGGAGAAGTTGTTTTGGTCTCAGTATACTGGGACCGAACACCCCGTGCTCTTGAGCGACCAGCTGAAGCAGTTGGTCGAGCTTCACAAGGCGGTCGAACAGGCCATGAGGGGCCTTATAGTCCGGATGTGGCATGGCGAGCCCCTGTTCGGCAGCTACTTCGGCCTAGTGAGGCGGCTCGTGGAAGCCTGCCCACGGCTTGAAGTCACAAAGCGATTCGTCTGCATCGAAGGTGCACGCAGGGCTTTTGCCCGGGCGAAGGTGTACTAGGCGAAGATGGACGCCGTGAAGCTGGTGAAGGAGGGGCCGCCGGAGTGCAAGGAGCATTGCTGCCTCGAGAATTATTATGATAGTGTCCTGAAGGGTTCCCGCCTACTGGCGGATGAGTGTGCCAAGGATGTAATTTTTGAATGAACATGCTCATGTGATCGTGTAATGTGAAATGAGTTCATTTGCTCCATGGGACGCTTTCTTAATTTAAAATATTACCTTCTGTGCGGCCGTTTATAAAATCTGAGAGTTGGCCAGTCGTTGGCTTCTGCCCCCATGTAACTAGTACTGGGTGTTCGGGATAAAAATGAGCACTCTTTACCCCAATTTTGGGTCCTTCGAGGGAGGTGTTCAGCGCAACGAACCAGGCAATCGGACTATAATGCTTTATCACTCTCACTTAGCCATAGAATTCTACAATTTTAAATTTGGCGAAGCCCATGGTATTCGGAGGGCCGAATTTGGGGCGCTATACACGCCTAAGCCGGACAAGGCCGACTCCTCGCCCGAAGCAGAAAAGTCTTTAAGGACTTGAGACCTCTCGAACAGTGACCAGTCTCTCACCTTATCATGACAGTCAGTTTTTGGCTTTCTCTACTGAGGTGCTCGTCCGGAAGAACCGGGACACAATCGTAGTAGTTCTCCCACCGCTACCTTAGCCGATATAATGGAACGTAAGGTACCAAAGCATGGGACCGGGCAAACCCAACATTTGACCAAAGACATGATTCCGAGCTGATGCATATAATGCTATAAGTTTGGGGTGTCACACTGTCGAAAGTGTTCGGACTTCTTGCGCCATATTATGGGGTAAACGAGAGCCCCTGGCGTACTTACCATACCCGAACGTACGGGTGTGGATTGTTGTAAATGGACATATAAGAGAGAAAAGAAGAAAAACTTAAGTAATGCAATGATAGACTATCGATATGCATTGTTATTTAAATAATACGTCGAAGCGTACTGGTACAAGTAGTGCAATAAGAAGAAAGCAGGAAAACTTGAAATGTCCTATCCCAGGGCGAGCTGCACATGGATTAGTAAAAAACGGGTATATCGATTATTATTAGAGACCACCTGGGGGTTCCTGTGTTCATCTTAGCTTCTTGCCGCCTTGGTTGTCGCTTCCGGAATGTGTCCGGCAATCATACTGCCGGAAAGGGCTTCCAGAGAGTTAGGCCTTGAAAGAGAGAAGGAATGATAAAGGTATACAACCCCTAGGGCGGTTTAAGCCACATTGCGGGGCGTGTCCTGATCGTGCCCCCGCCTATGTCCATGGTATTTTCAGTGTGTAGTTATGTATGGGAGGCACGGATTTTGTCGCTTGACTGGGACTGGGACGGGGGCCGAATTGCTAGGCGAGCTCTGATCGTGCCAGGCGATCCTGTTGCAGCTTGTTCCGGACTCGCTTGAAGGTGTCCGGGGGCTGTGATGCCGAATGAGTGGTCTGCCTTAAAAGGCTGCTTTGTGCTTCTGCTGCAAGGGCCGCAGTGTGCTCTTCTGTGCGGAGCAAGCATTATGTGTTTCCATTTACTGTTATGACCCCCTGGGTCCTGGCATCTTGAGCTTGAGGTATGCGTAATGCGACACTGCATTAAATTTCGCGAATGCTATCCGTCCGAGCAGTGCATGATAACCACTGCGAAACGGGATGATATCAAAGATTAACTCTTCGCTTCAGAAGTTGTTTGGTGATCCGTAGACCACTTCTAGTGTGATTGAGCCTGTGCAATGGGTCTCTACACCTGGGATAAAGCCTTTAAAGGTGGTTTTGCTAGGTTTGATCCTCGAGGGATCGATGCCCATTTTTCGTACTGTATCCTGATAGAGCAGGTTCAGGTTGCTGCCGCCGTCCATAAGGACTCGAGTGAGGTGAAATCCGTCAATGATGGGGTCTAGGACCAGTGCGGCGGATCCACCATGATGGATGCTGGTGGGGTGGTCCCTGCAATCGGAGGTGACCGGGAAAGCAGACCATGGGTTGAACTTTGGGGCGACGGGCTCCATTGCATAGACGTCCCTTAGTGCATGCTTCCTCTCCCTCTTGGGAATGTGGGTTGCGTATATCATGTTCACCGTCTTCACTTGTGGGGGAAACCCCTTCTGTCCTCCTGTGTTTGGCGGCCGGGGCTCTTCCTCATCATCACTATGCAGCCCCTTGTCCTTATTTTCGGCATTTAACTTGCCTGCCTGTTTGAACACCTAGCATTCTCTGTTGGTGTGATTGGCTGGCTTGTCGGGGGTGCCGTGGATTTGACACGAGCGATCCAGTATGCGATCCAAACTGGATGGAGCCAGAGTATTTCTTTTAATTGGCTTTTTCTGCTGACCGGATCTAGAGCCTTTGAATCGGGCATTGACTTTCGTATCTTCGGTGTTATCGCCATTATTGCGGCACTTTGTTCTGTTACGACGTTGCCTACCATTAACATCTTTGGTATCCGAGGTGTTTGGATTCCTCGATGTGTTGTTGCTGCGAGCTAGCCAGCTATCCTCGCCCGCGCAAAAGCGGGTCATGAGTGTTGTGAGGGCTGTCATAGATTTCGGCTTCTCCTGGCCGAGGTGGCGGGCGAGCCACTCATCACAGATGTTATGCTTGAATGCCGCTAGGGCCTCTGTGTTCGGACAGTCTACAAATTGGTTTTTCTTAGTCAGGAACCGAGTCTAGAATTGTCTGGCCGATTCTCCTGGCTGCTGGGTTATATGGCTCAAGTCATCAGCATCCGGTGGCCGCACATAAGTGCCCTGGAAGTTGTCAAGAAATGCGTCTTCCAGATCCTCCCAACTGCTGACGGATCAACTAGCAAGCTGTTCAGCCAATGCCGAGCTGGTCCTTTGAGTTTTAGTGGGAGGTACTTGATGGTGTGTAGATCATCACCGCGAGCCATGTGGATGTGAAGGAGGAAATCCTCAATCCATACAGCGGGATCTGTTGTGCCATTGTATGATTCCATATTTACGGGTTTGAAACCCTCCGGGAATTCATGATTCATAACTTCATCAGTGAAGCATAGGGGGTGTTCGGAGCCTCTGTGCCGGGCTATATCCAGACGCAGTTCATATGAATCTTGTCTGCCGTATTCGGCCCGGCCGGATTTACTCTTGGTGTATCTGACGCAACAATCACCGTCCCGTGATGGCGCGTGTGTCCGTGACCCGTATGTTGACCTTGCAATTTTTGCCTTACTGTCCAATACGTCTTGCAGGTCCCTTATGTTGTCCCGGGCCTTAGTATTTTTGATTGAGTGGCGGTGGGGTGCAGGCTGAACTTCAGGCTAAAACGCCTCTCTGGCTCGGCCACGCAGTGGCCGGTCAGCCGCATCATACACTGGTGATTGAGGTTTCAATGCTTCCTCCTCGAGGTGAGGTAGCAACCTGCGTTTTGGGTAACTCTTGGAGGGGCGCTCGAGTTCATACTCCTCGGCCGCAAGGACTTCGGTCCACCTGTCTGCTAGCAAGTCTTGATCAGCTTGAAGTTGTTGCTGCTTTTTCTTTAGGCTATTTGCCGTGGCCATAAGCCGGCGCTTGAAGCGCTCTTGCTCGATGGGGTCCTCAGGCACAATAAACTCTTCGTCACCGAGGCTCGCCTCATCTTCAGAGAGAGGCATGTAATTGTCCTCCTCCGGTTCTCCATCTGCTGCCCGCTCTGGGGGCTAGCTTGTTTGTCCTCCGGCTCTACATCGCGCTGCAGGGGATTGTTGTTGTCTTCAGCACTATCCGGAGAGTTATTATCTCCTGTGCCGGTATCACTGCTTTTGTTGTGGCGGGACTTAGAGCGGTGCCGCTGACGTCGGCGTTTGGGTTGCTTCTTGGAGGGGTCATCCTCTGCTGTCTCATCGCCATTGCCTTCTTTGGGGGTGTCCACCATGTATATATCATATGCTGAGGTGGCGGTCTAGCACGCTGTGGGCGGTGGTTCCTGTTCGTCTCCGGCGTCGTCGTCCATACCATTGAAGTCCTTGGAGGCGAAGTCGAGCATGTCGGTTAAGTCGTAGACAGTGGCTACTAAGTGGGTGGTGGGTGGGCGGCGGATTTCTTCATCCTCCGCATCCCATTCTAGCCAGACATAGTTCGGCCAAGGTTCTCCTGATAGGGAGAGAGACCTTAATGAATTTAGCACATCACCGAAGGGCGAGTGCTGAAAGATATCCGCGGAGGTGAACTCCATGATCGGCGCCCAGTCGGATTCGACGGGTACGGATGTAAGCAGCTCGGAGTCCGTGGCCGGAGATGAATCCAATGGTTCGGCGACACGGCTCTCATAAGGGGTGAAGTCAGTATCCGGCTCTATCGCCACTGAGAGTGCGGCCTCCTCAGCGGGGTCCATCCCTCCGCTCTCGTATGGCGCGACTTGCTCCGGATTAATGGCCGGAGTAGTTGAAGACACGATCTCCCGAACATTGTATGATGGCAGAGTTACGTCATGCTCGTCGCGACTGTGCGGCGTGTCCGACATGGGCTCGAATCCATCAAAGATCAAGTCTCCGCGGATGTTGGCCGTGTAATTCAAGTTTCCAAATCTGACCTGATGGCCAGGGGCGTAGCTCTCGATCTGCTACAGATGGCCAAGCGAATTGGCCCGCAGTGCGAAGCCGCCGAATACGAAGATCTGTCCGGGGAGGAAAACCTCACCCTGGACCGCATCGTTACCGATGATCGAAGGAGCCATCGAGCCTTATGGCGACGGCATAGTGGAACTCTCAATGAAAGCACCAATGTCGGTGTCAAAACCGGCGGATCTCGGGTAGGGGGTCCCGAACTGTGTGTCTAAGGCGCATGGTAAGAGGAGGCAGGGGACACGATGTTTACCTAGGTTCAGGCCCTCTTGATGGAGGTAATACCCTACGTCCCACTTGATTGTTCTTGATGATATGAGTATTACAAGAGTTGATCTACCATGAGATCGTAGAGGCTAAACCCTAGAAGCTAGCCTATGGTATGATTGTATGTTGTCCTATGGACTAAACCCTCCAGTTTATATAGACACCGGAGGGGGCTAGGGTTACACAAGGTCGGTTACAAGGGAGGAGATATACATATCTGTATTTCCTAGCTTGCCTTCCACGCCAAGGAGAGTCCCATCCGGACACGAGACGAAGTCTTCAATCTTGAATCTTCATAGTCCAACAGTCCGGCCAAAGGATATAGTCCGGCTGTCCGGAGACCCCCTAATCTAGGACTCCCTCACCGGCGCACCCAATGGGTCGTGGACTCACCTTCCTCTTGCTTGCAATTAGTCAAATCCACAATTGACATGGGATGCTTGCATGTGTCTTTGAAATTCTGAATAAACCAGGCCTTTAGCTATGCCCATGAACCAATGGAATTAGGCGGCAGTCCCTTTAACCAAGTTCGGGCCGTCGCGTCCAACATCATGGTGAAGTACTTGGCCATTGCAGAGTCACTGACCTCCAACAGTTCCATGGCCATCTCATAACTTTCAATCCACGCCCGGGCTGTAAATCGGGCGTGTAATTAGGCACCTTTCGAGGCCCCTTGAAATCCTTAGGCAAACGTTCATTACGCGGCATCGGCACCAAGCAAGGGACACCTCCAGTCCTCGTGGTCATGCCTTCTTCAAGACAAGTCGTCGGATAGACCGGAAAAGACTGGTAAGCCGCCCGCTGAGCCACCTACTCAGCTGCCTGTTGAACCGTCCACTCAACCTCTTGGCGAATCCTGTCCTGGTCAACCAAGTTAGGAGCTCCATCACACGCCGGGTCATGCCCGCACGGCTGGTCATGGCGCCAGGCGTTGCTTGAAACAGCTGCTGAATCTATATGACTGCTATAACTCGGGCTCTGGCTTGGGTGAGGGGTCGAATGAATCCTGTCTCGACTAATGCTGCGCCAGAGCCGTCTGAAGAAGTTCTCTAACCCTTCATGTTTCAATTGTCGTCGGAGAGTCGCCCTCCGCCGGGAGAGTCGTCAATCATGCCGCCGCAGCGATCATGTTTTCCAAAGGGTTGGAATAATGACCCGGTGGTGTTGGTACATAATGAGGTGAATCAGTATTCATACGAGGAGGTTCCACCGCCCGTGGTTGAACCAGCGTTCCTGCCCCGGGTGTTGCAACCCGGGTTACCTCTGGCGGGTTGCTAGGGCCTGCACCGGGTGTGCGGAAGAGGTTTCTAGGATCATAAGTCAGAGGCAGACGGGATTGAGTTTTCTGGTGCCTTCTCCTCATGACCTCATTTGATGCATTCAAATCCATCGTAAGCTGGAAAGCCTCTGATTGAATCTGCTGAGCCCGGGCATCCAAAGTCGCCCGCTCTGCGGCCATCCCGACGTCCTCCACTGCTAGGTTTTCCTTGGCTTGTGCTACCTCCTCACGTAACCGTGCCACTTCTGCATCATGTTGAGCCTGATCCGCCGGGTTAACCACGACAGTTAACAGGGCTGTCATCCTATCCATGAGATCCATCAGTACGTGAGTCGGCGGGTGCGCAGGGCCTCCTGCCCCGGCCGCCGTTGACCCGGAAGTTATCGCTGCCGCAGCCGTAGAGTTTTGAATGGGTTGAGTGCCAGTCATGAAGATCCCTGCCCTGCTTGGTGATACATCTCCAACGTATCTATAATTTTTGATTGTTCCATGCTATATAATATTATGTTTTGGACATTATTGGGCTTTATTATACACTTTTATATTATTTTTGGGACTAACCTATTAACCGGAGGCCCAGCCCAGAATTGCTATTTTTTTCCTACTTTAGGGTTTCGCAGAAAAAGAATATCAAACGGAGTCCAAACAAAATGAAACCTTTGGGAACGTGATTTTCGGAACGAACATGATCCAGAGGACTTGGACCCTACGTCAAGCAATCAACGAGGAAGGCACGAGGTAGGGGGGCGCCCTCCACCCTCGTGGGCCCCCTGTTGCTCCACCGACGTACTCCTTCCTCCTATATATACCTACGTACCCCCAAACTACCAGATACGGAGCCAAAACCCTAATTCCACCACCGTAACTTTCTATATCCACGAGATCCCATCTTGGGGCCTTTTCCAGAGCTACGCCGGAGGGGGCATCGATCATAGAGGACTTCTACATCAACACCATAGCCTCTCCGAAGAAGTGTGAGTAGTTTACTTCGGACCTACGGGTCCATAGTTATTAGCTAGATGGATTCTTCTCTCTTTTTGGATCTCAATACAAAGTTCTCCCCCTCTCTTGTGGAGATATATTCGATGTAATCTTCTTTTGCGGTGTGTTTGTTGAGACCAATGAATTGTGGGTTTATGATCAAGTTTATCTATGAACAATATTTGAATCTTCTCTGAATTCTTTTATGTATGATTGGTTATCTTTGCAAGTCTCTTCGAATTATCAGTTTGGTTTGGCCTACTAGATTGATCTTTCTTGGAATGGGAGAAGTTCTTAGCTTTGGGTTCAATCTTGCGGTGTCCTTTCCCAGTGACATTAGGGGCAGCAAGGCACGTATTGTATTGTTGCCATCAAGAATAATAAGCTGGGGTTTATATCATATTGCATGAGTTTATTCCTCTACATCATGTCATCTTGCTTAAAGCGTTACCCTGTTCTCTTGAACTTAATACTCTAGATGCATGCTGGATAGCAGTCGATGTGTGGAGTAATAGTAGTAGATGCAGGTAGGAGTCGGTCTACTTGTCTCGGACGTGATGCCTATTGAGGGAGTCCTGGCTTAGGGGGTATCCGGACAGATGGATTATATGCTTTGGCCGGACTGTTGGACTATGAAGATACAAGGTTGAAGACTTCGTCCCGTGTCCGGATGGGACTCTCCTTGGCGTGGAAGGCAAGCTTGGCAATATGGATGTGTAGATCTCCTTCCTTGTAACCGACTCTGTGTAACCCTAGCCCCCTCCGATGTCTATATAAACCGGACGGTTTAGTCCGTAGGACCAACAGACAATCATACCATAGGCTAGCTTTTAGGGTTTAGCTTCTTCGATCTCGTGGTAGATCAACTCTTGTAACACTCATATTATCAAGAACAATCAAGCAAGACGTAGGGTATTACCTCCATCAAGAGGGCCCGAACCTGGGTAAACATCGTGTCCCCCGCCTCCTGTTACCATCCGCCTTAGACGCATAGTTAGGGACCCCCTACCCGAGATCCGCCAGTTTTGACACCGACATTGGTGCTTTCATTGAGAGTTCCTCTATGTCGTCATCATTAGGCTTGATGGCTCCTTCAATCATCGATAGCGATGTAGTCCAGGGTGAGACCTTTCTCCCCGGACAGATCTTTGTATTCGGCGGCTTCGCACTGTGGGCCAGCTCGCTTGGCCATCTGGAGCAGATCGAGAGTTACGCCCCTGGCCACCAGGTCAGGTTTGGAAGCTTAAACTACATGGCCGATATCCGCGGAGACTTGATCTTCGACGGATTCGTGCCCCTGCCGAGTGCGCCACATGGTCACGATGAGCATGATTTAGCTCTACCATTGGACAGTGTTCAGGAGATCGCACCAGCAACCGCTCCGACCCTCAATTCGGAGCCAATTGCGCCATCCATGGACGGGTGGATAGACCCCGCCACGGAGGCCGCATACTCAGCGGCGATCGAGCCGAGTATTGACCTTACCCTTCATGGGAGCCGTGACGCCGAACTGCCGGATTCTTCCCCGGCCACAGACTCCGAATCGCCTGCGCCCGTGCCTAACGAATCCGACTGGGCGCCGATCATGGAGTTCACCTCCGCGAATATCTTTTAGCACTCGCCCTTTGACGGCATACTGAACTCATTAAGGTCTCTCTCCTTGTCAGGAGAGTCCTGGCTGAACTATGTCCGGTAGGATTGGGATGCGGATGACAAAGAAATTCGCCGCCCACCCACCACCCACTTAGTAGCCACTGCCGACAATTTGACCGACATGCTCGACTTCGACTCCGAAGACATCGACGGTATGGACGACGATGCAGGAGACGAACAAGAACCACTGCCCACAGGGCACTGGACAGCCACCTCATCATATGATATATATATATATATGGTGGACACACCCAAAGAAGGCAATGGCGTCGGGACAGCGGAGGATGACCCCTCCAAGAAGCAACCCAAGCGCCAACGTCAGCGGCGCCGATCTAAGTCTTGCCAAAGCAAAAGCGGTGATACCAGCACAGGAGATAATAGCACTCCGGACAGTGCCGAAGATAACGACAATCCCCTCCAGCAAGATTTAGAGCAGGAGGATGGAGAAGCCAGCCCTCCCGAGAGAGCGGCAAATGGAGAGGCGGAGGATGATAATTACATGCCTCCCTTCAAATACGAGGCAAGCCTCGACGATGACGAATTTGTCATGCCTGAGGATCCCGTCGAGCAAGAGCACTTCAAGCGCCGGCTTATAGCCACGGCAAATAGCCTTAAGGAAAAGCAACAACAACTTCAAGCTGATCAATATTTGCTAGTTGACAGATGGACAGAAGTCCTTGCGGCCGAGGAATATGAACTCGAACGCCCCTCCAAGAGTTACCAAACCGCAGTTTGCTATCCCGACTGAAGGAGGAAGCATTAAAACCTACATCTCTAGCGTATGATGCGGCTGATCGGCCACCTCGTGGCCGTGACAAAGAGGCATTTCAGCCAAAAGCTCAGCCCGCACCCCGACGCCACTCAAATAAAAATGTCAAGGCATGGGGAAACACGCTAGACCTGCAAGGCGTATTGGAGGACAAAGCAAAAAACGCAAGATCGATCTACAAATCACGAGGGTGCGCCACTACGCGAGATGATAACTGTCACACCGGATACAGTAAAAGTAAATCCGACCGGGCCGAACACATCGGACAAGACTCATTTGAGCTGCTTCGCGATATAGCCCAGTACAGAGGTGCCGTACACCCACTATGCTTCACAGACGAAGTAATGGATCACCAAATCCCAGAAGGTTTCAAACCCGTAAATATCGAATCATACGACAGTACAACAGATCCTGCGGTATGGATCAAGGACTTCCTCCTGCACATCCACATGGCCCGCGGTGACAATCTACACGCTATCAAATACCTACCACTCAAACTCAAAGGACCAGCTCGGCATTGGCTCAACAGCCTGCCAGCAGAATCCATTGACTGTTGGGAAGATCTGGAAGCCGCATTCCTCGATAACTTCCAGGGAACTTATGTGCGACCACCAGATGCCGATGACTTGAGCCACATAATTCAGTAGCCAGAGGAATCGGCCAGGCAATTCTGGACACGGTTCCTAACAAAGAAAAATCAAATCGTCGACTGTCCGGATGTAGAGGCCCTAGAAGCTTTTAAGCACAACATCCGCGACGAGTGGCTAGCCCGGCACCTTGGCCAGGAAAAGCCGAAATCTATGGCAGCCCTCACGACACTCATGACCCGCTTCTGCGCGGGAGAGGACAGCTGGCTGGCTCGCAGCAATAACATATCAAAGAACCATGGTACTTTGGATACCAAGGATAGCAATGGCAGGTCACGTCGCAACAAACACAAGCGCCGCATCAACAGCGATAGTACCGAGGATACGACAGTCAATGCCGGATTCAGGGGCTCTAAACCCGGTCAACGGAAAAAGCCATTCAAAAGAAGCACTCCAGGCCCGTCTAGTTTGGACCGTATACTCGATCACTCATGTCAAATACATGACACCCCCGACAAGCCAGCCAACCACACCAACAGGGAATGTTGGGTGTTCAAGCATGCCGACAAGTTAAATGCCCGAAACAAGGATAAGGGGCTACATAGAGATAACGAGGAGCCACGGCCGCCGAACACTGGAGGACAAAAGAGGTTCCCCCCACAAGTGCGGACGGTGAACATGATATACGCAACCCACATCCCCAAGAGGGAGCGGAAGCGTGCGCTAAGGGACGTATATGCGTTGGAGCCAGTCGCCCCAAAGTTCAACCCATGGTCCTCCTGTTCGATCACCTTCGATCACAGGGACCACCCCACTAGTTTCCGTCATGGAGGATTCGCCGCACTGGTCCTAGACCCAATCATCGATGGATTTCACCTCACTCGAGTCCTTATGGACGGCGACAACAGCCTGAACCTGCTTTATCAGGACACAGTGCGCAAAATGGGTATAGAACCCTTAAGGATCAAACCCACAAAAACGACCTTCAAAGGCGTCATACCAGGTGTAGAGGGCCATTGCACAGGCTCAGTCACACTGGCAGTGGTCTTCGGATCCCCGGATAACTTCTGAAGCGAGGAGTTAATCTTCGATATAGTCCCGTTCTGCAGTGGCTATCACGCACTGCTCGGGCGAACCGCATTTGCGAGATTCAATGCAGTACCGCATTATGCATACCTCAAGCTCAAGATGCCACGACCTCGGGGGGTCATCACAGTCAATGGAAAAACAGAGCGCTCTCTCCGCATGGAGGAGCACACTGCGACCCTCGCAGTAGAAGCACAAAGTAGCCTCTTAAGGCAATCCACCAGTTCAGCGATTAAACACCCGGACACCTTCAAGCGCGCCCGATTAATCGGCAACAAGACCGCCTGGCACGTTCCGAGCTCACGTAGTAATGCGGCCCCCACCCCAGTCCCAGCCAAACGGCGAAATCCGTGCCACACGTACATAATTACGCATTGAAAATACCATGGGCATAGGTGGGGAGGGGGGCACAACTATGGCACGCCCCAAGACGCGGCTCAACCGCACTAGGGGCTTCCCACTTTGTTATTTTTCTCTCTTTCCGGACTTTACTCTCTGGAAACCCCGTCCGGCAGTACGATTGCCGGACACACGATGCAACAACCAAGGAGGCAGAAAGCTATGTCGCACCATGGAACTCCCAGGTGGTCTCTAATAACGAGTAAAATACCTGCTTTAAATACCATTCCCTAGCTTGCCCTTGGAGGGGACATGTCAAATAGTCCTACTTTTTGCTTATCGCACTAATTGTATCATTCTGCTTCGACGCACCTTTTTGAATAAACAATTCATAGCACTAGACTATTACCGCATTCTCTATTCTTTTTTATATATATGTTCATTCATGACATTCAGCACCTGTACACTCTGGTACGGCCAATATGCCAGGGGCTTAAGCGTACCCCATAATACGGCGTGAGAAGTCCGAACACTTTCGACAGTGCGGCACCTCGAACTTATAGCATTACATGCATCAGCTGCGAATCATGTCTTGGGTCAATAGTTGGATTTTCCCGGCTCCCATGTTTTGGTACCTTACGTTCCGCTATATCGGCTAAGGTAGCACTGGGAGAACAACTGCGATTGTGCCTCGGTTCATCTGGGCTAAGCACCTCAGTAGAGAAAGCTAAAACTGACTGTCATGATAAGGCGAGAGCTGGTCGCTATTCGAGAGGTCTCGAGTCCCTAAAGACTTATGCCGCTTAGGGCGAGGAGTCGGCTTTGTTTGGCTTAGGCGTGTATAGCGCCCCGAATTCGGCCTTCCGAATACTAGGGGCTTCGCCAAAATTTAAAATTGTAGACTTCTATGGCTAAGTGAGAGTGATAAAGCATTATAGTCCGATTGCATTGTTCGTTGAGCTGAGCACCTCCCTCGAAGGACCCAACAATGGGAAAAAGAGTGCTCGGATTTATCCCGAACACCCTAGCACTCGTGGGATGGGGGCAGAAGCCGACGACTGGCCATCTCTCAGATTTGATAAACAGCCGCACAGAAGGTAATATTTTAAATTCAAACAAGCGTTGCATAGAGCACATGAACAAGTTTTCATGACACAGGATCACACGAGCAAGTTCATTCAAAAACTACATCCTTCGCACACTCGTCCGCCACATGGCGGGCACCCTTCAGGACACCCTCATAATACATCTCAGGGTGGCGATGCTCCTTGCCCTGCGGCGGCCCCTCCTTCACCAGCTTCTCGGCGTCCATCTTAGCCCAGTGCACCTTCGCATGGGCAAAAGCCCAGCGTGCACCTTCGATGCAGACGAACCGCTTTATGACTTCCAGCCGTGGGCAGGCATCCACAAGCCGCCTCACCAGGCCGAATTAGCTGTTGGGGAGGGAGTCGCCAGGCCACATCCGGATTATAAGGCCCCTCATGGCCTATTCGGCCGCCTTGTGCAGCTCGACCAGTTGCTTCAGCTGGTCGCTCACAGGCATCGGGTGTTCAGTCCCAGTGTACTGAGACCAGAACAACTTCTCCGTCGAGCTTCCCTCCTCGGCCCGATAGTACTTTGCGGCATCCGACATGCTGCGGGGCAAATCTGCGAATGCTCCTGGAGAGCTCCGGACTCGGGTAAGTAATAAGTAATTTACTTTCACATGCTTGCTTTGCATAATGAATGCCTTACCCGCCGCTATCTTCCTCATCGCCTCAATTTCCTGGAGGGCCTTTTGGGCTTCAATCTTGGCATGCTTTGTGCTCTTGAGGGCCGCGGCAAGCTCGGACTCGCGTCTTCGAGTCAAGCTCCAAAGTCTCGTGCTTCTTCACGAGAGCCTGGAGCTCTTGCTGCACCTAGCCCACCCGTGCTTCTTGTTTTCTCCCGCTCAGTGCGCTCCTCGGCCGCTTTGTTTTCGGCCTTGGACAACGATTGCTTCAGGGTTTCCACTTTGATCATGGCCCCTGGCACACCCATGATGATCCTGTCATTTTGCAACCACATCTTTTTTTATATATATATACAAGGTATTACTTACCTTTGTTCTCCTCGAGCTGCCTCTTGGCAAGGCCGAGCTCTTTCTCGGACTGCTCGAGGTTCTGCATCAGTGCGGCGACCTCCGCAGTCAGTGCGGCAGAGGTCAGCAGCGAAGCCTGCATACGCATCCAGACATACTTATATTAGACTCTAGCAGATATTATTTGATCCTCTATTCAGTTTTCTTTGTGAACACCAAACAAAGCATCAGGGGCTACTGTCTATGCGGTAATATTTTCCTATATTTTAAATACTAACCTCAAAGCCTGTTAGAAGGCTGGCACAGGCTTCAGTCAGTCCACTCTTGGCAGACTGAAACTTCTTGATCACCGCACTCATAATAGTATGGTGCTCTTGGTCGATGGAAGCGCCGCGAAGCGCTCCCAGCAGGTTGTCTGGTGCCTCTCGATGGACAGAGGTCACCGGCATGGGTGGCTTGCCCCCCTTGGCAGGGGGGCGCCTACCGGAGTCCGGAACCACTGGAGGTTCCGGCGCGGTGTTCGGCTGAGGGCCGAACTTGGAGCCCTTGGGAGTCTTGCTCCCTTTGCGCCTGGAGTCCGGAAGGTCCCCTTGAGGCGCCTCCAGGACTACCTCCCCTCGGTTCGGTGCCCCTTGAGACAATACCTCAACATTGTCCATAGGGCGAGGAGACGAGGCAGATGGAAGTGGATCGCTATCCATATCTGACGAGTCCAAGGAACCGTCCGACGAGGATACGTCGATACGGGCTCGGGCAGACTGCATGATCATATTCGACGTTAGGAGAAGTAGTGCAACAAAAGTATGCTATGAGTTACTCTGGTATCCGAATACTTATGACTTCGCCAGGGGCTTGGCCCTAAGTAACCACTAGTCTTCGCCGTCGGCGGTGGTGGTGGAACAGTCCGGAAGGAGAGTCCTTCCCAGCTTGGACCCTTCGGCCTCCCCGGTTGGGGCGGCCTTCCTTTTCTTGTCTCCCCCGACTGGAGGGGGAGAATCTTCATCTTCCTCCTCCTCATTTTCACGGGAGGAGTGCGTCTCAGAGTTATCGGACAATGAGTCCGATACCACCTGGCGCCGGGAACTCTTTCGGGTTCCCATGGCCTTCTTCTTGGTCTTCTCCGGCACCTCATAAGGAGCCGGAGTCCGCATCTCCGTCAGGAGAGTGTCTGCAGGGTCTTTGGGCAGAGGGGTCGGACAGTTAATCTGCTCCAATGTCTCCACCCAGTCCTATCAAAGGCATGGGAGCTCAGACCCCGCACATGGTTAAGCTATGGGAAATAAATACCTTACCAGATGTACAGAACTTACCGAATTCGCAGGGCGCTTCGCGCTTAGCCCGCGGTCCTCCGTATGAGAAGGGGGGGACCTCGGCGCCCTTGAACAGCACCTTCCAGATGTCCTTATGTGTCGTGTCGAAGAGCTCGCGTAGAGTCCGGTGTTGGGTCGGGTCGAACTCCCATAAGTTGAAAGCCCGTTGTTGACACGGGAGGATCCGGCAGAAGAGCATGACCTGGACTATGTTGGCAAGCTTGAGTTTCTTGCCTATCATGTTCCGGATACACTTCTGGAGTCCGTCCAGCTCCATCGATGAGCCCCAGGACAGGCCCTTCTCCTTCCAGGAAGTGAGCCGAGTGGGGACTCCGGATCGAAACTCGGGGGGCCGCCGCCCAGTTGGTGTCGCGCGGCTCAGTGATGTAGAACCACCCCGATTGCCACCCTTTTATGGTCTCCACGTAGGAGCCCTCGAGCCATGTAACGTTGGGCATTTTGCCCACCATGGCTCTGCCGCATTCCTCTTGTTGGCCGCCTACTACCTTCGGTTTGGCATTGAAGGTCTTCAGCCACAGGCCGAAGTGGGGCCGGATGCGGAGGAAAGCCTCGCATACGACAATGAACGCCGAGATGTTGAGGATGAAATTCGGGCAGATCATGGAAGTCCAGCCCATAATAGAACATAAGGCCGCGGACGAATGGATGGAGGGGAAACCCCAGTCCGCGGACGAAGTGGGTGAGGAAAACCACCCTTTCGTGAGGTTCCGGGGTAGGGACGATCTGCCCCGCGGCTGGCAGCTGGTGCGCGATATCCGCGACTAAGTATCCGGCCCCGCGCAGCTTTTTGATGTCTCCCTACGTAACGGAGGAGACCATCCACTTGCCTGCCGCTCCGGACATGTTTGGAGAGGGTTGAGGAAAAGGATGTGGACTTGTGCGCTGGAGCTCGAGTGCGCGAGAATGGATGAGCAAGGAGGAAGAAGGCGTGGGTAGAAAAAGGCGAACCCTTATCCCTTTATAAGGGCGGACTAAACTATGCACCCCCACCAGCCTGGTAAAACTCGCTTATCCCCCAAGCGCCGTAATTGATGGCGCAGTTGGGTTACCCACGTCCGTATTGATGGGAATCCCGTAATAAGGGGACACGATCTCTGCTTCGACAAGACGTGCCAAGGAAACCGCCTCGCGAAACACGCTGAGGTTGGTTGTGAAAAACAATTCGAATGGTGACCTGGCTGTGGTGTGGTATCACACTGCGGAATGCCTCGGCAGATTAGATTTGTGGAAATATTATTCTCTCTATGGTTGTATGTGGAATTTGTTTTGCAGAGCCGGACACGATCCTCGTGTTCAAAATCTTCTATGAAGTATTCGGAGGAGGAACCCGCCTTGCAATGCCGAAGACAATCTGCGCGCCGGACTCATCGTCATTGAAGCCTGGTTCAGGGGCTACTGAGGGAGTCCTGGATTAGGGGGTATCCGGACAGCCGGACTATATCCTTTGGCCGGACTATTGGACTATGAAGATACAAGATTGAAGACTTCGTCCCGTGTCCGGATGGGACTCTCCTTGGCGTGGAAGGCAAGCTTGGCAATATGGATGTGTAGATCTCCTTCCTTGTAACCGACTCTGTGTAACCCTAGCCCCCTCCGTGTCTACATAAACCAGAGGGTTTAGTCCGTAGGACCAAGAGACAATCATACCATAGGCTAGCTTTTAGGGTTTAGCCTCTTCGATCTCGTGGTAGATCAACTCTTGTAACACTCATATTATCAAGAACAATCAAGCAGGACGTAGGGTATTACCTCCATCAAGAGGGCTCGAACCTGTGTAAACATCGTGTCCCCCACCTCCTGTTACCATCCGCCTTAGACACACAGTTTGGGACCCCCTACCCGAGATCCGCCGGTTTTGACACCGACACCTATATGCATGATCATACCTAGATATTCTCATAACTATGCTCAACTCTGTCAATTGCTCAACAGTAATTTGTTCACCCACCATAAATACTTATGCTCTTGAGAGAAGCCACTAGTGAAACCTATGGCCCCGGATCTATCTTCCATCATATTAATCTTCCAATACTTAGTTATTTCCTTTGCCATTTATTTTACTTTGCATCTTTATCATAAAAATACCAAAAATATTATCTTATCATATCTATCAGATCTCACTCTCGTAAGTGACCGTGTAGGGATTGACAACCCCTTATCATGTTGGTTGCGAGGATTTATTTGTTTGTGTAGGTGCGAGGGACTTGTGCGCGGCCTCCTACTGGATTGATACCTTGGTTCTCAAAAACTGAGGGAAATACTTACGCTACTTTGCTGCATCACCCTTTCCTCTTCAAGGGAAAACCAACGCAGTGTTCAAGAGGTAGCAAGAAGGATTTCTGGCGCCGTTGTCGGGGAGGTTTGGGCAAGACAAGTCAAGATTTGACTCCCGACAATGAGTCACTTGTGGCGCCGTTGCAAGTCAAGACATACCAAGTACCCATCACAAACCCTTATCTCCTGCATTACATTATTTGCCATTTGCCTCTCATTTTCCTCTCCCCCACTTCACCCTTGCCGCTTTATTCGCCCTCTTGCTCCATCCTCCCTCTCTTTCTCTATTTTCCTCCTTTTGCCTGTTTCTTGTTCGCTTGTGTGTTGGATTGCTTGCTTGTCATTATGGCTAGTCCCCTATCTTCTCCGTTGTCTCCCGAAAATGAAGTTCTTAATTTTAAGCAAAGGGAAGGAGAAAACCTAAAAGATGCTTGGTATAGAATTTGCAATGCTCAAAATAGATCTACCAGGAAGCAATCTACTTCTATTCTTCTCTGCAATTTTTATGTAGGTGCTATTCCTTGGCATAGATATGTCCTTAATACCATCGCCGAAGGGAATTTCTTGGGTAGCAACACTTTCGATTCCTATAATGCTATGATAGATTTGTTTGGCTCACCCCCTCTTTTGGTTAATGGAACTATGTTAACTTTCGAGCATGTAATGCAAAAACTTGAAATTATTGAAAATAAAGTTGCTACCGTTGAGTTAATTGAAAATTTCGATAAAAAGATCCACAACCAAATTACCCAATATGGATCTAAAGTAGGAGTAACGTTGAAAAATATTAAAGAGAAGGAACCTATAGTTATTGAAAGAATAAATCATGATTCCACTAGAATCGATAAACTTGAGGGTATCATTACCAACTTGGGAACCGCTTTTTCTTCCGTAAAGAATACTCCAAGTCCTCCAACTAAAATTGCCAAGCTTATGTATGTTCCTAAAAATAAGGGTGAATCCTCTAGCAAAGAAACTGTGGATCTCAATTATAAGTATTCATCCTAATCTTTTTGCTATCATTAAGGAACCATTTGCTACTAATGAATTTTTCGATCTTGTGCCTAGAAGTTTGATTATTTATGGATTATGGAACAAGGAGTGGAAAGAGCCTAAGCTTGGGGATGCCCATGGCACCTCAAGATAATTTCTAAGGACACCTAAAAGCCAAAGCTTGGGGATGCCCCGGAAGGCATCCCCTCTTTTGTCTACTTCCATCGGTAACTTTACTTGGAGCTATATTTTTATTTACCACATGATATGTGTTTTGCTTGGAGCGTCTTGTATTATTTGAGTCTTTATTTGTTAGTTTTCCACAATCATCCTTGCTGTACACACCTTTTGAGAGAGACACACACGATTCGGAAATTGTTAGAATACTCTATGTGCTTCACTTATATCTTTTGAGTTATATAGTTTTTTCTCTAGTGCTTCACTTATATATTTTAGAGCACGTTGGTGTATTTGTTTTATAGAAACTATTGTTCTCTCGTGCTTCACTTGGATTATTTTGAGAGTCCTACAAAACAGCATGGTAATTTGCTTTAACTATGTTATGCATTCAAGATTAATAAAAAAATTCTTATGAGTGTGTTGAATACTATGAGAAGTTTGATACTTGATAATTGTTTTGAGATATGGAGATGGTAATATTAGAGTCATGCTAGTCGAGTAGTTGTGAATTTGAGAAATACTTGTGTTAAAGTTTGTGATTCCCGTAGCATGCACGTATGGTGAACCGTTATGTGATGAAGTCAGAGCATGATTTATTTATTGATTATCTTCCTTATGAGTGGCGATCGGGGACGAGCGATGGTCTTTTCCTACCAATTTATCCCCCTAGGAGCATGCGTGTAATACTTTGCTTTGATAACTTGTAGATTTTTGCAATAAGTATATGAGTTCTTTATGACTAAGGTTGAGTCCATGGATCATACACACTTTTCTTCCTTCCACCATTGCTAGCCTCTCTAATACCGCGCACCTTTCACCGATATCATACACCCACCATATACCCTCGTCAAAACAGCCACCATACCTACCTATCATGGCATTTCCATAGCCATTCCGAGATATATTGCCATGCAACTTTCCACCTTTCCGTTTACTATGACACGCTCCATCATTGTCATATTGCTTTGCATGATCATGTAGTTGACATTGTATTTGTGGCAAAGCCACCATTCATAATTCTTTCATACATGTCACACTTGATTCATTGCATAACCTGGTACACCGTCGGAGGCATTCACATAGAGTCATATTGTGTTCTAAGTATTGAGTTGTAATTGTTTATTTGTAAGTAAATAAAAGTGTGATGATCATCATTTTTAGAGCATTGTCCCAAGTGAGGAAAGGATGATGGAGACTATGATTCCCCCACAAGTCGGGATGAGACTCCGGACGAAAAAAAGAGGCCATAAAAAAAGAGGCCCAAATAAAAAAATATGAGAGAAAAAGAGAGAAGGGATAATGCTACTATCCTTTTACCACACTTGTGCTTCAAAGTAGCACCATGATCTGCATAATAGAGAGTCTCCTATGTTATCACTTTCATATACTAGTGGGAATTTTTTGTTATAGAACTTGGCTTGTATATTCCAATGATGGGCTTCCTCAAAATGCCCTAGGTCTTCGTGACCAAGCGAGTTGGATGCACACACACTTTGTTCCTTTTGTTGAGCTTTCATATACCTATAGCTCTGGTGCATCCGTTGCATGGCAATCCCTACCCACTCACATTGATATCTATTGATGGGCATCTCCATAGCCCGTTGATACGCCTAGTTGATGTGAGACTATATTTCCCCTTTTTTGCCTCCTCCACAACCACCATTCTATTCCACCTAAAGTGCTATGTCCATGGCTCACTCTCGTGTATTGCATGAAGATTGAAAAAGTTTGAGAACACCAAAAGTATGAAACAATTGCTTGGCTTGTCATCGGGGTTGTGCATTATTTAAATATTTTGTGTGGTGAAGATAGAGCATAGCCAGACTATATGATTTTGTAGGGATAAGTTTCTCTGGCCATGTTATTGTGAAGAGACATAATTGCTTAGTTAGTATGCTTGAAGTATTATTATTTCTATGTCAATATTGAACTTTTGTCTTGAATCTTTCAGATCTGAATATCCATACCACAATTAATAAGAATTACATTGAAATTATGCCAAGTACCATTACACATCTAAAATTTTGTTTTTATTATTTACCTACTCGAGGACGAGCATGAATTAAGCTTGGGGGTGCTTGATACGTCTCCAACGTATCTATAATTTTTTTTGTTCCGTGCTATATTATATTCTGTTTTGGACATTGTTGGGCTTTATTATACACTTTTATACTATTTTTGGGACTAACCTATTAACCGAAGGCCCAGCCCAAAATTGTTTTTTCCCTATTTTAGGGTTTCGCGGAAAAAGAATATCAAACAAAGTCCAAACGGATTAAAACCTTCGGGAACGTGATTTTCGGAACGAACATGATCCAGAGGACTTGGACCCTACGTCAAGCAATCAACAAGGAAGGCACGAGGTAGGGGGGGCGCCTACCCCCCCCCCCCCAGGCACGCGCTCCACCCTTGTGGGCCCCCTATTGCTCCACCGATGTACTCCTTCCTCCTATATATACCTATGTACCCCCAAAATATCAGATATGGAGCCAAAACCCTAATTCCACTGCCGTAACTTTCTGTATCCACGAGATCCCATCTTGGGGCCTTTTCCGGAGCTCCACCGGAGGGGGCATCAATCACGGAGGACTTCTACATCAACACCATAGCCTCTCCAATGAAGTGCGAATAGTTTACTTCAGACCTATGGGTCCATAGTTATTAGCTAGACGGCTTCTTCTCTCTTTTTGGATCTAAATACACAGTTCTCCCCCTCTCTTTTGGAGATCTATTCAATGTAATCTTCTTTTGCGGTGTGTTTGTTGAGACCGATGAATTGTGGGTTTATGATCAAGTTTATCTATGAACAATATTTGAATCTTCTCTGAATTCTTTTATGTATGATTGGTTATCTTTGAAAGTCTCTTCGAATTATCAGTTTGGTTTGGCCTACTAGATTGATCTTTGTTGCAATGGGAGAAGTGCTTAGCTTTGGGTTCAATCTTGCGGTGTCCTTTCCCAGTGACAGTAGGGGCAGCAAGGCACGTATTGTATTGTTGCCATCGAGGATAACAAGATGGGGTTTATATCATATTGCATGAGTTTATCCATCTACATCATGCCATCTTGCTTAAGGCGTTACTCTATTCTCTTGAACTTAATACTCTAGATGCATGCTGGATAGCGGTCGATGTGTGGAGTAATAGTAGTAGATGCAGGCAGGAGTCGGTCTACTTGTCTCGGACGTGATGCCTATATACATGATCATACCTATATATTCTCATAACTATGCTCAATTCTGTCAATTGCTCAACAATAATTTGTTCACCCACCGTAAATACTTATGCTCTTGAGAGAAGCCACTAGTGAAACCTATGCCCCCGGGTCTATCTTCCATCATATTAATCTTCCAATACTTAGTTATTTCCTTTGCCATTTATTTTACTTTGCATCTTTATCATAAAAATACCAAAAATATTATCTTATCATATCTATCAGATCTCACTCTTGTAAGTGACCGTGTAGGGATTGACAACCCCTTATCGCGTTGGTTGAGAGGATTTATTAGTTTGTGTAGGTGCGACGGACTTCTGTGCGGCCTCCTACTGGATTGATACATTGGTTCTCAAAAACTGAGGGAAATACTTACGCTACTTTGCTGCATCACCCTTTCCTCTTCAAGGGAAAACCAACGCAGTGCTCAAGAGGTAGCACTTGGCGGCTCAAAGGGGTCCAGAATACTGCTGCCATCAGAACAGCCCCCGAGCCCACCGTCTTGCAATTGATACAATGAATCCGTCTCACCTGTGGACGACTCACCATAAAAATAGACGGCCGTCTCACTGCCAGACACAGATCCTTCAGAAAATTCTCCTCCATGGATGCATCCCACGAAAGCACACTTCATGGCGAGCTGAGTCCGGGTGGGTCTCGCACGCTGAGCCGTCTCGACGATGTCGGTGCAGATGTCCGGCTCAGGGCCCGGCTCGCCAATCTGGCCGATGAAGACATGGATTCCACCGAAGGGGACCCGGTACCTGTACTCAATTGAGCCGGCGTCGGGGCCCCAGCCTGCGTCATCGATGTAGAGCTTGCCACGACGACTCTTGGTCATCCGGCCCACAACATATCCCTTGAGACCTTCGAAGCTACCCTTCAAGAACTCAAATCTGCCGTGCGCAGGCCCCACGGTGGGCGCCAACTATTGTGGAATCGTCACAGCAGATGTCCTAGTGTGAGGACTTAGTTGTGAGGCTAGCGCATCTTTGAGGTAGCTTGAGAGGGGTTGATCGGGATGAGAGACGCAGGGTGGATCAACACACAAGACAAGGATTTAGACAACTTCGGGCCCCGGGAAACATCATCTGGTAATAGCCCTACATGCTGTTTGTGGCTAGGTCTCATTATGCTCATGAGGGAGTCGCCGCATAAGTCGGCTCTCCTAGTTGTGCCTAGCCCTAGAAATTATTTTCTCCCTCTTTGGGTGCCCTGCCCCTCCTTATATATGTTGAAGGGGCGGGTTACATGACTAGTTCTAGTAGGATTATGATTACCACTACAAAAAATGACACATCCGTGACATTTTGGGCCGAACGAAAAAAATTTCTGTCATACATATGACACTTCTATGACGATAATTGTGACAAAACCCGGTATCATCATAGATGTGGTGGGCTCCTACTTCTATGACAAAAAATCATGACAAAAAATGGGCTTTTCGTCCTGGGCAGGCCGAAGACGCAGTTGCATGACATTCTTTGGGCCGTCCATGACGGAAAAAACCGTGGTAGAAGCGAGGGCGAGGAAAATTTCGGGGAGTTCCCGGTTACGGTGGGAAGTCGAGGGCCGAGCGATGCGTGTTTCTCTCGTACGAGTATGCGCGCGTGTGTGAGGCGTTGGCTCTAACTGAACCCGAGCGAGGCGTTGGGCTCTAACTGAACCCGAGCGATTGCACTGCAGGCTACACGTTACTGAACCCGAGCGATCGATCGATGGCTGTTAACTGAACCCGATCGAGCGATTCCTTCTCTACTGCTGCTAACTGAAGCCGATCGATGCTGCCTCTGGATGAACAGTGAGCGTTGCGGGGGGGTTGGATGAACAGTTCCCAGTGAGGGTGGATGAACAGGACCCCGTGGTGTTGCCTCTGGATGAACAGGACCCCGATCGATCGAGCCGGTTGGGGCTGGATGAATAGGACCTCATGGAGGGCTGGATGAACAGGACCACCCCGTGGAGGGCAGGATGAATATTAGACGGTGGAGGGTAGGATGAACAGTAGCCCGTGGAGGGGTGGTTGAATAGGAGCCCGTGGAGAGGGCTGGTTGAACAGTAGCCGATGGAGTAGCGCGCGGTGGAGGCTGGATGAACAGGAGCCCGTGGAGGAACAGATGCAGGTGGAGGCTGGAGGAGGTCGACGGTGGATGAACAGTAGCTCGTGGAGGCTGGAGGGGGTCGACGGTGGAGATGAACAGTATCCCGTGGAGTCCCATTTTGTGGTACACCACACCCCTCCCGATGAACAGGACCCCCGTTTCGACCGTAGCGCTCCAACGCTAGTCTGTTTCGTCCGTTTTGCGATACGCCACACCCCTCCCGATCAACAGGACCCCCGTTTCGATCATAGGAGGTCCGTTTCCTTTGTTTTGCGGTATGCCAGACCCCTCCCGATCAATAGGATCCCATTTCGAATGTGGCCGGTCGAACAGAAGGCCGTTTCCTCTGTTCTGCGGTACGCTAGGCCTCGTTTCCATCGCATGTTCTGTCCAAGCCCTCCCGATGAACATGACGCATTCCGTTGCCTCCCCATGAACACGACGACGACTCTGTTTCTCCGTTCCGACCCAGCCATATACACGAGCCCTGGCCGTACGTATGCGCGAGTAGGCGTTCGAGACCCCGCCCGTATGTACACATATGTGGCCGTATTTTCTTTCTTGCACACTGGCCGCTGTACGTACGTGTACATGCTACGTGCGTGCCTCTACTACAACACGTGCGCGCCTCTACATCGACCAGTATATATGTACGTACACGTTCACGACCAGAATGACAACGCTACGTACGCTTCGACCAGGTGGGTCCTGACTGCCAGGCACTTCGTTGCGTGCGAAGATGTAGCTGGTGGGTCCCAGCAGTCAGGGGCAAACATTTTTTTGCAAAATACGGTGGCCCGTCCGGTGGGTCCCCACTGTCAGGTGGAGGAATAATTATTTTGCGCATAATAAGGAGGCACTTCCTTGCTGCGGCCGTGGACCCAGCTGTCAGCGTCTCCACGCATAGTACTCTTCCGATGGAAGTCGGCCATTGACCACATTAACCACGCCGCGCCGAGAGCACCATGGTGGTGGACAACAGTGAGGCCTAGGAAGGGGATGATGCGGAGCCGGGGAAGACGCGGCAGTGGAAACCCGCGCGGAGAGGAGTACGAGGGTTCACTGGTTCGGCTGCGGTGTGAGGCTGCCGTTGCCGCAGGGCCTGGCTAGTGGTGGGAATAGTAGGGGGCGGTGAGGCCTCCGCGGCAGCACAGCCGGCCACGGGAGGCAGGAGCATGCGGCACGACCGGCGCTGCTTTGGGCGGCTGGAGCAAGAAGACCAGAGGTTGAAGAAGCACTACGGCCGTTGGATGGACATCGTACGGTCACTGGAGCTAGAATCGTTCATATTGACTAAGTTGACAAAGCCCTTCGTCCTCGTCAACTTAGTAGGCCCACAAGTCAGCCTCCCACCAAGGTGGGTCCCAGCTAGCCGGGGGAGTATTCATTTTTTTGTGCGTAATAAGGAGGCACTTCCAGTGGGTCCAAGCTGACAGTAGGGGGGACGTTTTTTTCGCGAAATACAGTGGCCCGTCCGGTGGGTCCCAGCAGTTAGGGGAAACAATTTTTTTTGCAAAATACTGGTGGCCCGTCCGGTGGGTCCCCGCTGTCTGGTGGAAGAATAATTATTTTGCGCGTAATAAGGAGGCACTTCCTTGCTGCGGCCGTGGACCCAGCTGTCAGCGTCTCCACGCACAGTACTCTTCCGATGGAAGTCGGTCGTTGACCACATTGACCACGCCGTGCCGAGAGCACCACAGCGGTGGACGACGGTGAGGCCTAGGAAGGGGACGACGCGGAGCCGGGGAAGACGCGGCAGCGGAAGCCCGCGCGGAGAGGAGTACGAGGGTTCACTGGTTCGGCTGTGGTGTGAGGCTCCCATCGCCGCAGGGCCTGGCCAGCGGTGGGAATAGTAGGGGGCGGTGAGGCCTCCGCGGCAACATAGCCGGCCACAGGAGGCAGGAGCATGCGGCACGACCAGTGCTGCTATGGGCGGCTGGAGCAAGAAGACTAGAGGTTGAAGAAGCACTACGGTCGTTGGACGGACATCGCACGGTCACTGGAGCTAGAATCGTTCATATTGACTAAGTTGACAAAGCCCTTCGTCCCCGTCAACTTAGTAGGCCCACAAGTCAGCCTCCCACCAAGGTGAGTCCCAGCAAGCCGGGGGAGTATTCATTTTTTTGTGCGTAATAAGGAGGCACTTCCGGTGGGTCCGAGCTGACAGCGGGGGGAACGTTTTTTTCGCGAAATACGGTGGCCCGTCCGGTGGGTCCCAGCAGTCAGGGGGAAACGATATTTTTCGCAAAATACTGGTGGCCCGTCCGGTGGGTCCCCGCTGTCAGGTGGAGGAATAATTATTTTCCGCATAATAAGGAGGCACTTCCTTGCGGCTGCCGTGGACCCAGCTGTCAGCCTCTCCATGTACAGTACTCTTCCGATGGAAGTCGGTCGTTGACCACATTGACCACGCCGCGCCAAGAGCACCACGGCGGTAGATGACGGCGAGGCATAGGAAGGGGACGACGCGTAGCCGGGGAAGACGCGGCAGTGGATGCCCACGCGGAGAGGAGTACGAGTGTTCACCGGTTCGACTGCGGTGTGAGGCTGCCGTCGCCGCAGAATAACAGGGGGTGTGGGTGAGTAGAGGGATGCCCTGGCCGACGGTGGGAGTAGTAGGGGCCGCTGAGGCCTGCGCGGCAGCACAGCCGGCCACGGGAGGCGGGAGTAGGTGGTCCCGCCGGCGCTGCTTTGGCGGCTGGAGCAAGAAGATCAGAGATTGAAGAAACACGACGGCCGTTGGATTGACATCCAATGGTTACGTCTGCTAGAATCGTTTGTTGACGTATATAATAACTAAAAAAATCTTGCATACGCGTCAACTAAACAGTCCCACAAGTCAGACCACTCCCTCTTTTTTAATAATTTATATATAGCTCATGGCAACTTCTTATGCAATTTATTGCAGTCGTTTTTTTTGGTTGGCCAGGGCCAATTTCGCATATTTCTGTGGGTTCCAAACTTTTTTTAATACCGAAATGTCCAGCCAGATTTAAAGTACTTTGAAGATATATTTAAATTAGGTTAATGCCCAGTGAAATAGGAATCTGGAAATGTAATAAAATTCAGAAATTATAAAGTAATTGCCAATTTGTCATCTGTTTTTATATTTACAACCCATTTCGTATTACTTTCAAGATTTGTAGGTGTCTTGAAAGAGTTGCAGCCCATCAGGGCGTAGAAAAATAAGTATGCCTGGATTGGGTATTCTTCAGATAAAATAAACTGGGCTCATTTTCACAAAGAAAAAATAGTTGGGCTGGTCACATGGTGAACATAAAATATAAGCCTGGGCTAGATGGGCCACAACCCAGTTCAAACCCTGTTCCGTCTCAACAATACCAAACAAAAAAATATTGCTCGAGTAGCTACGTCCCAGGTGTCAGCCGATCTTGTGATGTTCTCTTGTCTATTGACTATATACGCTCCCAATGTCGTGGGTCCCAGATGTCAGGAAAACACTAGGAGGAAGCATTTTATTTTTCCATACTCTGAAGTGGTGGGCCCCTACTGTCATCCTCTCCATGTACTTTTGCTGATTCCTGTTGTTTGTTGACCATGTTGACAACGTGAGAGGGCGGCGCCACGGCGAGCGTACCAAAGCGCGTGGAGGACGTCAGCGTTAACGATTTAGGAGACGGTGGGGAGGCGACGCGTGCGCTGAGGCGCAGCCAGCCGTGGGAGGCGGAAGCAGGCGGCCCCACCGGCACTGGTTTGGTTTTGGCGGCTGGAGGAAGACAGGACTGAAGAAACACGACAGACTGCAAAAGCAGCAGGAGTACTTAACAACCTTAACTGAAACCAGCAGGGGCACTTAACAACCAAAGCTGAAAGCAGTATGAGTACTTATACAGGTTCAACCGTACAAAGCACACCTCGAACAGTGCTAATTTTCCTACAGTTAACCAAGGGTGAGGCCGCCAAGCCCCAGGACAAGGCCCAGGCGCCACCCCGCGCATCCACAACCTTCTGAAAGCGGCTTCATCTCGCAACGTGGTCAATAAACAGGATATTCGCTTTTGAGCCATGGAAAAGCATGAACATAATCTTCTGTCCTATTCTCCAAGATGGACGAGCCTTCATTATTTGGGACCACCCATGAATAAGTATCTTTTCACCTCCAAGGGGAATTTAGTAGGTCGACATAAACATCATGTTGTGACCAAGCGCAAGTCTGACCCGACCATGCTCAGGCATATGTATAGGAACAATAGAACTCGGCAGTTCCTGTTCCAAGAAGATCACAGCTTTAAAACTGTGTATAAGCAATAGTTTATGAACAACATATATAACAGAAAACAGCTCGTACCATAAGTTTCTCGACACAGTTGGACCTGTTCAACGAGTGCAACAGTGGCACACATATCCCACGTGGCCTTCCACCATTGAAACACCCCACAAGGACCTCAAGACGATCAATAAAGTGTAGGAACTTGTGGATGTCGATCCAGTCAACTTCAGTGCCATTAGTAACAGCCGAGTTATTACAGAGTAACAAACGAGCAGACTGCTTAACTCTAAAAAAAACCTACACGTGCCACCAATTATAAGAAAATATTAGTTAGAAGTAGCATCTTCGTGAGAGATTCGTTGCTACTTCTAAAGTTAAATTGTGATTAGTTAGACAGAATAGGTGGATTAAGAAGTAATCGAGGCAACAAGCAAGAACCTGATACAAAACTAGCATGGATGAACAATTGGAACGACGTCGGGGTGGAAGATCACAGTGAAGATGAGACCAGGTTCTGCTATTTCCATCAACATTCGTGCGCCAACTTTCAGTCCATAACACTTGAGAAAGTTTATCCAAGTTCGGCCATAAAGAAAGCAGCGATATTCTTGGTTCATGAACGCAACTCGGAACTTATATCCATGGCTTGTCTTCACTGTGACCATTAAACTAGTGTATTCAGTTATGGCAAGGCCGAGCATCTTGAGTACATGTGTTTTGGCAGAGCAAATAATACACTGCAAGAAAAATAATGTGAGAACGCAGCATGTTCAAAAAACCCCCACCCTCCTGGATAGGAAAGGGGATTCTAGGAACATATTGTGCACGTTTCAAAATGTTGTGTTAGGATGAGAAGGACAAAAAATGTGGCGTCTCTCCGAGGGCGCAGAAACCTATAGGGTACTCGCACTTTGGGCACTGCAAATGAAACACACTAGATTCAGTAGGAAGAAAAATGCATCAACGGTGGCGGCTGCCATCCTAGGATTACCTGCGACCAAGGGACTTGGGTTTATTGGGGATGGATGAAGAATTCGTACCTGGTTCTCCATGAGAAAACCCTATGCAATCGCCGAGAGGGGGTTTTCTCTGAACAAGCAGACAAGGGAGAAGGGGATTCAGGCCCGGTGAAATATTGCTGCTTCATCCATCTAGCTTACTGCTAAAGCTGGGAAGGGGGGGTTGTGATTTGACGGCTCATTGGGCATTACTGTGGCGCTACGACCGGGGTGTGTCTACCGTGAAGTTGTGCACTCTAATGTGTGCATATGGCTCGTGGACCCCGTTGCCCCACATATCAGGGAAAGGAAGTAGAAAGACAGGAGTAACTAGTTACACAAAAATATATTTTTTGACAGAGAGATACTTCCTCTGTAAAGAAATATACAAATCTTTTATATCACAGGCTTAGCTTGCCAAGAAATATACTCCCTCTGCAATGCACGGGCATTATGGGGGTTCAGCTGAGAATATAATACTCAGATGTTTTTTTGAGGGATAAAAGTTGCTTTATTGAAGATTAACAGTCATAGGTATACAAATAATTTCGGGGGTTCCTGTGAGCCAAAGATGGCATCCACAAGGCAAAGAAGTAGCAGCTTTTGCGAGCACATGCGCTTCAACATTACACTCGCGTTTTTTCATGTATGATCTCCATGGTTTGGAACATATTCTTCTTCATCTTGATCTCGTCCATAATAACTTTGCTGGGCCCCAAGTATGCCTCTCCAATATGCTTGACTGTTGCTGAACAATCGGTGCTAATCTAAACTTGTTGTAGGTTTAAGTCAAGAGCCAGAGATAGCCCCTCGCAACATGCCATTGCCTCTAGGATCTCAGGATCAGTAACACTTTCGCACACCAGTGTCGATGCTCCAAGGAAGAAGCATGTATGAGCCCGGCTCACAACTGCCAGGGCTCCCCTTTCACCATTACGAGATAACGCAGCATCAACATTCATCTTCGCCCAACCCACAGCAGGAGGAGGACGCCACTTCTGCACTGATCTAGTGCTTCTCGAAACCAGGTTCTGGACTTTGGGCCGCAGGCCGACCCTGCATGTTTGGGGGCCCATGTGTTCTACCTCAGCGCTTTTCATATTGCAAGCAATCAGTACGACGCTGGTTTTAGATGTTGTCGCAAGGCGAATACACAAAATTGAATAAAGCACGGCAGCTGTTGGAATGAAATCGAACGACAGTTCCTAACCAGCAATCAGAGTTGCAATTCTATCAACGATATATCATGTGATAAATAATACTATCGTACTACTTATACACACAGGACACTTGTTTCACAAGGCCAGATTATTACATCAAAATCTCTCGGAGGATAGATCAGTTAGGCAGTTGCGTGCTGATACGTCTCCAATGTATCTATAATTTTTGATTGCTCCATGCTATATTATCTACTGTTTTGGACTATATTGGGCTTTATTTTCCACTTTTATATTATTTTGGGGACTAACCTATTAATCGGAGGCCCAGCCCAGAATTGCTGTTTTTTTGCCTATTTCAGTGTTTCGGATAAACAGAATATCAAACGGAGTCCAAACGGAATAAAATCTTCGGAAACGTGATTTTCTCACCGAACGTGATCCAGGAGACTTGGACCCTACTGCAAGGGATGAAAGAGGTGGTCACGAGGGTGGGGGGCGCCCCCCCTAGGGTGCGTCCCCCTGCCTCATGGGCCCCTCGGTGCTCCACCGATGTACTCCTTCCTCCTATATATACACACGTACCCCCAAACGATCAGAACAAGAGCCAAAAACCTAATTCCACCGCCGCAACTTTCTGTATCCACGAGATCCCATCTTGGGGCCTGTTTCGGAGCTCCGCCGGAAGAGGGCCGTCATCACGGAGGGCTTCTACATCATCCTAGCCCCTCCGATGAAGTGTGAGTAGTTTACCTCAGACCTTCGGGTCCATAGTTAGTAGCTAGATGGCTTCTTCTCTCTCTTTGAATCTCAATACAAAGTTCTCCCCTCTCTTGTGGAGATCTATTCAATGTAATCTTGTTTTTGCGGTGTGTTTGTTGAGACCGATGAATTGTGGGTTTATGATCAAGTCTATCTATGAATAATATTTGAATCTTCTCTGAATTCTTTTATGCATGATTGGTTATCTTTGCAAGTCTCTTCGAATTATCCGTTTGGTTTGGCCAACTAGATTGGTAGTTCTTGCCATGGGAGAAGTGCTTAGCTTTGGGTTCGATCGTGCGGTGTCCTTACCCAGTGACAGAAGGGGCAGCAAGGCACGTATTGTATCGTTGCCATCGAGGATAACAGATGGGGTTTATTTCAGATTGCATGAATTTATCTCTCTACATCATGTCATCTTGCTTAAGGCGTTACTCTGTTTTTAACTTAATACTCTAGATGCATGCTGGATAGTGGTCAATGAGTGGAGTAATAGTAGTAGATGCAGAATCATTTCGATCTACTTGTCACGGACGTGATGCCTATATACATGATCATGCCTAGATATTCTCATAATTATGCTCAATTCTATCAATTGCTCAACAGTAATTTGTTCACCCACCGTAGAATACTTATACTCTTGAGAGAAGCCACTAGTGAAACCTATGGCCCCCGGGTCTATTCTCATCATATCAATCTCCATCACTTTTATATTGTTTTGCTATTTACTTTGCCTTTACTTTTTACTTTGCATCTTTCTACCAAAAATAGCAAAAATATTCTATCTATCAGATCTCACTCTCATAAGTGACCGTGAAGGGGCTTGACAACCCCTAATCGCGTTGGTTGCGAGTAGCTATCGCTTTGTGCAGGTACGAGGGACTTGAGCGTGGGCTCCTACTGGATTGATACCTTGGTTCTCAAAAACTGAGGGAAATACTTATGCTACTCTGCTGCATCATCCCTTCCTCTTCGGGGAAAACCAATGCAAGCTCAAGACGCAGCAAGAAGGATTTCTGGCGCCGTTGCCGGGGAGTCTATGCAAAAAGTCAACATACCAAGTACCCATCACAATCCCTATCTCTCACATTACATTATTTTCCATTTGCGTCTCGTTTTCCTCTCCCCCATTTCACCCTTGCCATTTTATTCGCCCTCTCTCTCTGTCCCCCCTCTCTGTTTGCCTCTTTTGTCCGCTTGCTTTTTGTTTGTCCGTGTGTTAGATTGCTCGTTTGTCGCGATGGCTCAAGATACTACCAAATTGTGTGACTTCACCAATACCAATAATAATGATTTCCTTAGCACTCCTATTGCTCCTCTTACCGATGCTGAATCTTGTGAAATTAATACTGCTTTGTTGAATCTTGTTGTGAAAGATCAATTCGCCGGCCTTCCTAGTGAAGATGCCGCTACTCATCTGAATAGCTTCGTTGATTTATGTGATATGCAAAAGAAAAAAGATGTCAATAATGATGTCGTTAAATTGAAGCTATTTCCTTTTTCGCTTAGAGATCGTGCTAAAGCTTGGTTTTCGTCTTTGCCTAAGAATAGTATTGATTCATGGAACAAATGCAAAGATGCTTTTATCTCTAAGTATTTTCCTCCCGCTAAGATCATCTCTCTTAGAAACTATATAATGAACTTTAAACAACTTGATCATGAACATGTTGCACAAGCTTGGGAGAGAATGAAATTAATGATACGTAATTGTCCTACTCATGGTTTGAATTTGTGGATGATTATACAAAAAAATTATGCCGGATTGAATTTTGATTCTAGAAATCTTTTAGATTCAGCTGCGGGAGGCACTTTTATGGAAATCACTTTAGGAGATGCTACTAAACTCCTAGATAATATTATGGTTAATTATTCTCAATGGCTGAAAGAACTTCTAATAAAAAAGTGCATGCGATAGAAGAAATTAATGTGTTGAGTGGAAAGATGGATGAACTTATGAAATTATTTGCTACTAAGAGTGTTTCTTCTGATCCTAATGATATGCCTTTGTCTACTTTGATTGAGAATAATAATGAATCTATGGATGTGAATTTTGTTGGTAGGAATAATTTTGGTAACAACGCTTATAGAGGGAATTTTAATCCTAGGCCATATCCTAGTAATCCTTCTAATAATTATGGGAATTCCTACAACAACTCTTATGGAAATTATAATAAGATGCTCTCTGATTTTGAATTTAATATTAAAGAATTTATTTCTTCGCAAAAGAATTTTAATGCTATGATTGAAGAAAAATTGCTTAAGATTGATGATTTGGCTAGGAACGTTGATAGAATTGCTCTTGATGTTGATACTTTGAAACTTAGATCTATTCCACCTAAGCATGATATTAATGACTCTCTAAAAGCCATGAGAATTTCAATTGATGAGTGTAAAGAAAGAACCGCTAGGATGCGTGCTTCCAAAGATGCCTTTATTAAAGCGTGTTCTTCCAATACCTATGAAAATCAAGATTAAGATCTAAAATTTATTGATGTGTCTCCAATTAAATCTTTATTTTGCAATATGAACCTTGATGAAACTGAATATGATCTTCCTTTACCTAGAAGGCGTTCTAAAAATTCGGAGTGTTTAGATCTTAATGATGAAATTGATGAAAGTGGGATTGAAAGAAATAAAAATCTAGAAGTTGCTAAACCCACTATATTGGATTTAAAGGAATTTAATTATGAAATTTGCTATTTGATTGATTGTATTTCCTTGTTGCAATCCGTGCTAAATTCTCCACATGCTTATAGTCGAAATAAAGCCTTCACCGAACATATTGTTGATGCCTTGATGGAATCTTATGAAGAAAAACTTGAGTTGAAAGTTTCTAACCCTAGAAAGCTCTATGATGAGTGGGAACCAACTATTAAAATTAAAATTAAAGATCATGAGTTTTATGCTTTGTGTGATTTGGGTTCTAGTGTCTCTACTATTCCCAAGACTTTGTGTGATTTACTAGATTTCCGTAATTTTGATGATTGCTCTCTAAACTTGCATCTTGCGGATTCCACTATTAAGAAACCTATGGGAAGAATTAATGATGTTCTTATTGTTGCAAATAGGAATTATGTGCCTGTAGATTTCATTGTTCTTGATATAGATTGCAATCCTTCTTGCCCTATTATTCTTGGTAGACATTTGCTTAGAACGGTTGGTGCGATTATTGATATGAAGGAGGGGAATATTAGATTTCAATTTCCATTAAAAAAGGGCATGGAACACTTTCCAAGAAAGAAAACAAAATTACCATATGAAACCATCATGAGAGCCACTTATGGATTGCCTACCAAAGATGGCAATACCTAGATCTATCCTTGCTTGTTATGCCTAGCTAGAGGCGTTAAACGATAGCGCTTGTTGGGAGGCAACCCAATTTTATTTTTATTCCTTGCTTTTTGCTCCTGTTTAGTAATAAATAAATTATTTAGACTCTGTTTTTGTTGTGTTTTTTTGTGTTTAATTAGTGTTTGTGCCAAGTAGAACCGTTGGGAAGACCTGGGGAAAGTCTTGTTGAACTTGCTGTAAAAAACAGAAACTTTAGCACTCACGAGAACTGCTGTCATTTTTATTTGAAGAGTGCTATTTAGTTAATTATTTTTTGCATATGATTAATAGATAAATTCCTCACGTCTAGCAATTTATTTTAGAATTTTTGGGGTCCCAGATCTTGCGCTAGATACAGATTACTACAGACTGTTCTGTTTTTGACAGATTCTGTTTTTCGTGTGTTGTTTACTTATTTTGATGAATCTATGGCTAGTAAAATAGTTTATAATCCATAGAGAAGTTGTAATACAGTAGGTTTAACACCAATATAAATAAAGAATGAGTTCATTACAGTACCTTGAAGTGGTCTTTTGTTTTCTTTGGCTAATGGAGCACACGAGTTTTCTATTTTGACTTTTGTGTTGTGAAGTTTTCAAGTTTTGGGTGAATTCTTTTGATTGATCATGGAAAAAGGAGTGGCAAGAGCCTAAGCTTGGGGATGCCCATGGCACCCCCAAGATAATCCAATGACACCAAAAAGTCAAAGCTTGGGGATGCCCCGGAAGGCATCCCCTCTTTTCGTCCACTTCCATCGGTAATTTACTTGGAGCTATATTTTTTTCACCAACATGATATGTGTTTTGCTTGGAGCGTCTTGTATTATTTGTGTCTTTGTTTGTTAGTATGCCACAATCATCCTTGCTGTACACACCTTTTGAGAGAGCCATACATGAATTAAAATTTGATAGAATACTCTATGTGCTTCACTTATATCCTTTGTGAAGGAAATATGCCCTAGAGGCAATAATAAAGTTATTATTTATTTCCTTATATCATGATAAATGTTTATTATTCATGCTAGAATTGTATTAACCGGAAACATAATACATGTGTGAATACATAGACAAAAACAAAGAGTCACTAGTATGCCTCTACTTGACTAGCTCGTTAATCAAAGATGGTTATGTTGCCTAACCATAGACATGAGTTTTCATTTGATTAATGGGATCACATTATTAGGATAATGATGTGATTGACTTGACCCATTCCGTTAGCTTAGCACTTGATCGTTTAGTTTGTTGCTATTGCTTTCTTCATAACTTATACATGTTCCTATGACTGTGATATTATGCAACTCCCGTTTACCGGAGGAACACTTTGTGTGCTACCAAACGTCACAACATAACTGGGTGATTATAAAAGTGCTCTACAGGTGTCTCCGAAGGTACTTGTTGGGTTGGCGTATTTCGAGATCACTCCGATTGTCGGAGAGGTATCTCTGGGCCCTCTCGGTAATGCACATCACTCAAGCCTTGCAAGCATTGGTTGCAGGATGATGTGTTATGGAATGAGTAAAGAGACTTGCCGGTAACGAGATTTAACTAGGTATTGAGATACCGACGATCGAATCTCGGGCAAGTAACATACCGATGACAAAGGGAAGAACGTATGTTGTTATGCGGTCTGACCGATAAAGATCTTCGTAGAATATGTAGGAGCCAATATGAGCATCCAGGTTCCACTATTGGTTATTGACCAGAGACGTGTCTCGGTCATGTCTACATAGTTTTCGAACCCGTAGGGTCCGCACGCTTAAAGTTCGGTGACGATCGTAATTAGGGTTTTTGTGTTTTGATGTACTGAAGGTTGTCCGAAGTCCCGGATGTGATCACGGACATGACGAGGAGTCTCTAAATGGTCGAGACATAAAGATTGATATATTGGAAGCCTATATTTGGATATCGGAAACATTCCGGGTGAAATCAGGATTTTACCGGAGTACCGGGGGTTACCGGACCCCCCCCCCCCGGGGTTATTGGGCCTACATGGGCCATAAGGGAGAAGAGGAGGGCCGGCCAGGGAAGGCCGCGCGCCCCCACCCCCCTAGTCTGAATAGGACAAGGAAGGGGGGCGGCGCCCCCCTTTCCTATTTCTCCCTTCCTCCTTCCTTTTCCAACAAGGCAAGAGGGGGGAGTCCTACACCCGGTTGGAGTACGAGTCCTCCAGGTGCACCCATTGGGCCGGCCGCACCTCCCCCTCTCCCTCCTTTATATACTGAGGCAAGGGGGCACCCCATGACACACAAGTTGATCCTCGTGATCGTTCCTTAGCCGTGTGCGGTGCCCCCTTCCACCATATTAACCTCGGTCATATCGTAGCGGTGCTTAGGCGAAGCCCTGCGTCGGTAGAACATCATCACCGTCATCACGCCGTCATGCTGACGAAACTCTCCCTCAATGTTTTGCTGGATCAGAACTCGAGGGACGTCACCGAGTTGAACGTGTGCAGAACTCGGAGGTGTCGTACGTTCGGTACTTGGATCGGTCGGATCGGGAAGACGTACGACTACTTCCTCTACGTTGTGTCAACACTTCCATTGCCGATCTATGAGGGTACATAGACAACACTCTCCCCTCTCGTTGCTATGCATCACCATGATCTTGTGTGTGCGTAGGAATTTTTTTGAAATTACTACGTTCCCCAATACTTTGAGCTAGATAATTTTGCTCTATGTGCTTCACTTATATCTTTTGAGCTAGATAATTTGCTCTATGTGCTTCACTTATATCTTTTGAGCTAGATAATTTTGCTCTATGTGCTTCACTTAGATCTTTTAGAGCACGGTGGTGGATTCTTTTTAAAGAAACTATTGATCTCTCATGCTTCACTTAAAATAATTTTGAGAGTCTCTTAATAGCATGGTAATTTTCCTAATAATAATATGCTTGTTATTCAAGATTTGTGAAGCTTTCTTTTGAGTGTGTTGAATACTAAGAAAAGATTGAAGCATGATAACTGTTTTGAGATATGGAGGTGATAATATTAAAGTCATGCTAGTTGAGTAGTTGTGAATTTGAAGAATACTTGTGTTGAAGTTTGTGATTCCCGTAGCATGCATGTATGGTGAACCGTTATGTGATGAAGTCGGAGCATGATTTATTTGTTGATTGTCTTCCTTATGAGTGGCGGTCGGGGACGAGCGATGGTCTTTTCCTACCAATCTATCCCCCTAGGAACATGCGTGTAATACTTTGCTTTGATAACTTCTAAGTTTTTGCAATAAGTATATGAGTTCTTTATGACTAATGTTGAGTCCATGGATTATACGCACTCTCACCCTTCCACCTTTGCTAGCCTCTCTCATACCGCACAACTTTCGCCGGTATCATACACCTACCATATACCTTCCTCAAAACAGCCACCATACCTACCTATTATGGCATTTCCATAGCCATTCCGAGATATATTGCCATGCAACTTTCCACCATCTAGTTCATCATGACACATCCATCATTGTCATATTGCTTAGCATGATCATGTAGTTGACACAGTATTTGTGGCAAAGCCATCGTTCATAATTCTTTCATACTTGTCACTCGTGATTCATTGCATATCCCGGTACACCGCCGGAGGCATCCATATAGAGTCATACTTTGTTTTAGTATCGAGTTGTAATCACTGAGTTGTAAATAAATAGAAGTGTGATGATCATCATTCAATAGAGCATTGTCCCAAAAAAAAGGGGGGGAAAGGCCAAAGAAAAAAAGAAGGCCCAAAGAAAAGGGGACAATACTACTATCCTTTTTTCCACACTTGTGCTTCAAACTAGCACCATGATATAGCAAGTCTCATATATTGTGTTTCAAAGTAGCACCATGTTCTTCATATAGAGAGTCTCATATGTTGTCACTTTCATATACTAGTGGGAATTTTACGTTATAGAACTTGGCTTGTATATTCCAATGATGGGCTTCCTCAAATTGCCCTAGGTCTTCGTGAGCAAGCAAGTTGGATGCACACCCACTAGTTTCTTTTGTTGAGCTTTCATACATTTATAGCTCTAGTGCATCCGTTGCATGGCAATCCCTACTCACTCACATTGATATCTATTGATGGGCATCTCCATAGCCCGTTGATACGCCTAGTTGATGTGAGGCTATCTTCTCCTTTTTGTCTTCTCCACAACCACCATTCTATTCCACCTATAGTGATATATCCATGGCTCACGCTCATGTATTGCGTGAAGATTGAAAAAGTTTTGAAAAAGTTAGAGTATAAAACAATTGCTTGGCTTGTCATCGGGGTTGTGCATGATTTAAATACTTTGTGTGGGGAAGATGGAGCATAGCCAGACTATATGATTTTGTAGGGATAACTTTCTTTGGCCATGTTATTTTGAGAAGACATAATTGCTTTGTTAGTATGCTTGAAGTATTATTATTTTCTATGTCAATATAAACTTTTGTCTTGAATCTTTATAATATGAATATTCATACCACAATTAAGAATATTTGCATTGAAATTATGCCAAGTAGCACTCCGCATCAAAAATTCTCTTTTTATCATTTACCTACTCGAGGACGAGCAGGAATTAAGCTTGGGGATGCCTGATACGTCTCCAACGTATCTATAATTTTTGATTGCTCCATGCTATATTATGTACTGTTTTGGACTATATTGGGCTTTATTTTCCACTTTTATATTATTTTGGGACTAACCTATTAACCGGAGCCCCAGCCCAGAATTGCTATTTTTTTGCCTATTTCAGTGTTTCGGATAAACAGAATATCAAACGGAGTCCAAACGGAATAAAATCTTCGGAAACATGATTTTCTCACCGAACATGATCCAGGAGACTTGGACCCTACTGCAAGGGATCAAAGAGGTGGTCACGAGGGTGGGGGGCGCGCCCCTGCCTCGTGGGCCCCTCGGTGCTCCACCGACGTACTCCTTCCTCCTATATATACACACGTAGCCCCAAATGATCAGAACAGGAGCCAAAAACCTAATTCCACCGCCGCAACTTTCTGTATCCACGAGATCCCATCTTGGGGCCTGTTCCGGAGCTCCGCCGGAAGAGGGCCGTCATCACGGAGTGCTTCTACATCATCCTAGCCCCTCCGATGAAGTGTGAGTAGTTTACCTCAGACCTTCGGGTCCGTAGTTAGTAGCTAGATGGCTTCTTCTCTCTCTTTGAATCTCAATACAAATTTCTCCCCCTCTCTTGTGGACATTTATTCGATGTAATCTTCTTTTTGCGGTGTGTTTGTTGAGACTGATGAATTGTGGGTTTATGATCAAGTCTATCTATGAATAATATTTGAATCTTCTCTGAATTCTTTTATGCATGATTGGTTATCTTTGCAAGTCTCTTCAAATTATCCGTTTGGTTTGGCCAACTAGATTGGTAGTTCTTTCCATGGGAGAAGTGCTTAGCTTTGGGTTCGATCTTGCGGTGTCCTTACCCAGTGACAGAAGGGGCAGCAAGGCACGTATTGTATCGTTGCCATCGAGGATAACAAGATGGGGTTTATTTCATATTGCATGAATTTATCTCTCTACATCATGTCATCTTGCTTAAGGCGTTACTATGTTTTTAACTTAATACTCTAGATGCATGCTGGATAGCGATCGATGAGTGGAGTAATAGTAGTAGATGCAGAATCGTTTCGATCTACTTGTCATGGACGTGATGCCTATATACATGATCATGCCTAGATATTCTCATAATTATGCTCAATTTTATCAATTTCTCAACAGTAATTTGTTCACCACCGTAGAATACTTATGCTCTTGAGAGAAGCCACTAGTGAAACCTATGTCCCCCGGGTCTATTCTCATCATATCAATCTCCATCACTTTTATATTGTTTTGCTATTTACTTTGCCTTTACTTTTTACTTTGCATCTTTATACCAAAAATACCAAAAATATTCTATCTATCAGATCTCACTCTCGTAAGTGACCATGAAGGGCTTGACAAGCCCTAATCGCGTTGGTTGCGAGTAGCTATCGCTTTGTGCAGGTACGAGGGACTTGAGCGTGGGCTCCTACTGGATTGATACCTTGGTTCTCAAAAACTGAGGGAAATACTTACGCTACTCTACTGCATCATCCCTTCCTCTTCGGGGAAAACCAACACAAGCTCAAGACGTAGCACGTGCTGCTACTGAAGAATTTCAAAGTTGATTTGGACCAGCTCTCCTTGCCGAGAAAGTTCTATTTTGACATCATCCCCTACCGCAAGATATGATTTAGACTTGAACCTTGACCATCCTTTAGCATCAATCATCATGTGACCATCCTTTGTACTTATGATATATTGAGCAGGTTCATTCACACCAAGGCTGCGCATGGTAAGAGAAACTTGGCCGCGGTCGCCCGGATTGTTGAACGACTCCCTCGTTGCTCTAGGAATTCTCTGTTTGCAAACAAGAAGACATACCCAAATACTTAGATCAACACATTGAATCATGTGAAACAACATGGAAAGAAAAAAGAACGAAGCACTTGGGCGGCCAATGCTTACCAAGAAGGTGGACATGTCGGTTTTTGTAAGGACTTTGGTATATGAAGTGTGAACTGCAGCCCAGTCTGTTGCCGGTGCAACTGCATGGGCCGAAGCAGATGCAAGTGCAAGTGTTGGTGCAGGTGCGGAAGCCGTTGCTGCTGCCGGAGATGGTGCTCCTTGTAGAGCTAGTGTCGGTGTCGAAGTAGGTGCCGGTGTCGACGCCCGATCCTCCGGTAGATCAGACTGATCCGCTGACGCGGTCGGTGCCCAATCCTCAGCTGGATCAGACTGAGCTGCTGCCGCTGTCAGTGATAGAGAAATTGTCGGTGCTCGATCTGTTATGATCAGTTTTCTAACTTGACATCCGTGACCGTGATCCAGTTTTTTTCTTCATTTCTTTTAAACGCGAGAAGGACTAATTGTGGCGTTTTTGTTAAACCAAACTGCAGTTCATCATAGGGATTCAGCTTGTACTCAGACAACAGACTGATCCAATTTTTTCCAGTAATATAAGTGATGGACAGTGCCTTCGTTACTGACATGACATAAGAAGTGAAACCTGCAAAAATAGCCATCGTAGAGCAAACCAAACGGTTTATTCTGTGATGAATGTCACATGGCAAAACCTGCATCATAAAATTGCAGGAAAAGAAAGAAAACATGGCATTAAATCAATAAGATTTAGACAGTAAATCAATAAGATTTACTTGATGTGACACGAGTGAATCCTTACCAGGAAATCACTATGTTGAAGTACTAAACAGAAGATTGATCGTTCAACTACGCGTGGCATGCAGGGGCCCCGCCTACTCCCACAAGCAGGACAGTCCAAAGGTCGTGACAAATCGTATGGACCGAACATCCATGGGGCTGGAAATCCTGGTGGGTGCGATAAACCCTGCAATGCATACAGATATTGGAGTGTAACCATAATTGATAGACCGTCCTCACAAAAAATATGATATGGATACTTCAAAATATACAGACTGAATTGAGTGGACAGACATTAACATAGACCATTCTCAGGACTGACCACACACCAAAAGCGGCAGTACTAATAAACAATACAGGGTTCACAAACACAAATCAAGTACTGAACAATAGTACTTACTACAGACAAGGAAAGTTGCACTAACTAAACTCTGCAGACTATTTTTTGCCACCGACCTACGGGATGAACCCCGCATAACTGACTAGGCCATGGACTTCGTGTGAGATGTCTACATGCACCATCACCATCTTGTCAACCTTGGAGAACCTAACAGAGTGGTCTTTCCACTCATAAACATGATGATGAAGACAGGCCGCATCAGATTTGTTGGGAAGCTTTACAAGAACCACACCCTTCGTAATCGAAGGCACAACCAGGAAATTGTTGTGGTCAAGTACAGCCTCGAGAACACGCCTGACAACAATGCTACAGGAAAACACTAGTTCAGGACACGTGGCGACAAGGACACAACAGCTGGATAGTTCAGCAGTAGAACTCATCATCAGGTCTTCCAGTTCACACGGCATGACTTTGAGAACTTCATCTCCACCGCGGACCTGGTTCTAATTCAAACAGAAACCATATTTTATTACTACCTCCGTTCAGAAATATAAGATGATTTTCGATATTATACTCCATATATGACTACATATACGCACAGAAATGAGTGAACAAAGACACTAGAACATGTCTTCAAAGGCATGAGAGCAGAGGGATTACATGCAATATCCATAACACAAGTTACTGAGGCAAATATACCCTCTTAAAAGGTAGCATTGATGTTCATAAAGTACTCCCTCCGTCCCAAAATTCTTGTCTTAGATTTGTCTAGATACGGATGTATCAAGTCACATTTTAGTATTAGATACATCCGTATCTAGACAAATCTAAGACAAGAAATTTGGGACAGAGGGAGTAGTTGAAAGTAATCTATAAGAAATCAGTGTCAACCTCTCGCATGTTTTGGTCAAAAGAGGAATTTAGAACCGTCATTTGGCACACAAAAATCACATGCAAGATCACCCAGAAAGTTGTACTACTAGTACTAGTACTGCGTGTTAGATGAAAAAACACGATCAAGATCGAGAAAAAGATCGTCAAGAAGAGATATTACCTGGACTTGCTTAATGAGGGATCCCGGAGAGGGGGGCTTGGACAGGGCGATGGCTTTGAGCTTGTCTGCGGTAGTCTCGGCGGGGTGCTTGCGCTTCTTCGTACCATGAGCCTCGACGGTTTTGGCCGGAGCCATAGACATCACTTCGGCCGGTGCTCCAGCGTCCATCAAGAAACTGTCAAATAGAAATAAAAGAAAAGAAACCATAATCACAAACCCAAAAGAAGAAAAGAGAGGGAGTTATAGGATCAGTCTCGGGGTTGCAAGACCGGGCCTTGGCCAGAATCAACACCATTGATGCGCTCACCTTTCCTTCTTTGGGAGAGAAGAACAATGGCAGAAGCAGGTCGGGGTTTTCTTGAAGAAATGAGGAAAAGATGAGGCAGAAGCGAGGGTTGGGTAGAGAGGAAGCTGAGAGAGAAGAGTGAAATGATGGTTGCTTCGTCCGTCCAACTTACTGCTGGAAAGGAGGGGGTTTTGTGATTTGACGGCTCATTGGGCATTACTGCGGCGCTTCGATAGGGGTAGTCTACCATCACTCTACTACGAAATAATTTAGTGCATGGCTAGTGAACCCCGATGCTGGCTGTCCCACACGTCGGCGAAAGTGAGTAATTTAGTGCATGGCTGGAGGAGGATCCGCACGGTAGAGCGTGTCCACTCTTACGACGGAGGAGTGCGAAACACGGCAGCCACTTGAACATACACAGTGCTCCTACTACTAGGCATGTGCAGTGGTTCATACGTCAGTACTACACAATCTTGTTGCTAGTGTAGTAAGATATGACGATAACAAATGATGTTGTGCGCATGTCAACTACTCCTATATGTAACATAGTACCGCTTTTTCGACTGTCCGGTCGAGAATGGACGGTGAGATCAATGTTAACAGAACTAGGTCCACAGCGCACGGAGAGTACGGTGCTACAGTACTCCACGAAACATGAACCATATGAAGCACGAATAGTGTTAGGCAGGGTGTATGAAGGGTGCACGGGATGGGAGCAAAAGTTCCCTTCTCGACCCACTTTTGGGTGTTTGGCAGAGTGCATGAAGGGTGCATGAGTCCACACTAGTAGGTTGACAAAAATACACGAAGAGGAAACAACTATATTGAGATGAGAATGCAACCAAACACACCCACACGCTTTGTGCTACAGTGACTGATCTGCACCGTCTGAGTTTGATCCAACGGTCATGTTGCGCCGAGACATGGACATGCCCATGCAGAGGGCGCCTAAACACCACCGAAGTCCCTCTGCTTCTCGAGGCGCACGACGTTGGTGATGCAGGGTGCAACCGCCCGCAGAGCCCGCTCCCGGTCGACGGGAGCCAGCTCGTCAAAGACGGCGTCCAATGGCACGAATGGATTCCGGTGACGGAGCCCTGAAAGGATTCGCCCGGCAACGGCGACGGCAGCCCGCAACCCCTCCTTGTCCAGCTCAGCCCCCACCATCGCGCGGAGACGGCTCAGCTCCTCGGAGATATAGGTGAAGAAGGAGACCAGGTCAGGAAGCCGCAGCTCGTTGAAGTCGACCGGGTGGTCGAACGGGTTTAGCCCGACGGCCGGCATCGTCGCGCTGGCACGACGGTAGGCATCGCGCAGCCGCAACACGTGCGTGGCAACTTGGTTCACCAAGTGGCTGAGGCGATCCTGGACCTCGTCACGATCGGCCCGCTCGCGCTCCAGCCGGCTCCCCTGACGGCCTATCGTATCTCCCGCTTTCTGCAGCAACGCCGCCGACGCCTCGAGCATCTTTGTGGTGGACGCCTGCCGCTTTTGAAGCTCCGTGAACTCCCGCACATAACGGAGGAGCATGGCACTCCTCTCCTCCTTGAGCTCACGGAGCTCCACGTCCTTGGCCCTGAGCTCCGCATCCTTGGCATGGAGCTCCTGTGTCAGGAGCCTCACCTCGGACTCCGTGATCTGCTGCGCCGCCATGGCACCAGGTAGAAGCAATGGGGAGAGGAAGCAAAGGGGGCGAAACGGCTGAAAGGCAATGCAATCTACGGGAAGGCGGAGGGAGCGGGGAATCTTTTGGTTTTCACCACGGTAAAACACCAGTCGACGACTTCTCACATCAGGGAGCAGTGGGTACAGGCGGAGTCATCGTGACTAATTGCTGCCGCGCCTGCTCCCGTCAATCAAAAAATTAAAAATCCTGTCGCGCCTGCTCCCGTCAATCAAAAAATTAAAAATCCTGCCGCACCCAAACACCAGAGCAACGCCGCGGTGGATATTTAAATTTACCTGCCGGCAAGTAGATAAAAAAGGGGTGAAAAAACAAATGTGGCGGCGGCCTAGCTAATCGGTCGAACTAGCCCAACTAGCTAGCCACCGTGCTTCACTGATGTACTCGGCGGGAAAGGTGGTCTTTCGTGATTTGACGACTCATTTACTTGCTTCGGCGCTACGACCGAGGAGGACCCAGAAAACGCGCGGTAGGGCGTCCCACGTCAGGAAGAATATATGCGTGCACCACCCGGGAGGACCCCGAAACCGCGCGGTAGGGTGTGCCACGTCTCGGCACGGAGGAAAAATGTGCGTGTAAAAATATACTGTATCAGACGTAGTAGAGTACCTATGGTTCGACCTCGGGACCCAGCCAGTCGGTTGAAAACACCCCACTAGCCACACAGCTTCATCATGCAAACGTGGCACGGAGGATAGATGTGGTTAGCTCCGTCTCGACCAGCCACAACGTCTCTTGTTCTAGGCGATTCTTCTATTTTCCAAGTTTTTTTAGTTGTAATAACACCACGGCAAGCTAGCGCCGCTCTTCGTGTGTGCCCGTGCAAAGGTTAGACGATGGAGAGAAGAGAGATTGAGATCGCAGACCTGGGACCCACCAGTAAGTGAGATAACGGTCATGCACGTGTTGACGAGGCACTCCCTCTACTCTACTCAACGCAAGTACTGTATAAAATCAAGTTATGGGACAAAGCCAACAACCGTTCGTTTTTCAGGCTATCGACTTACGCTTTGTAGTCCAGGTTGCCAGTTCGAATCTCGTCTTTCAGATTTGTTAGTTTTAGGTCCAAATTTGATTAATGACAAGTGGGACCCCCGTGTGTTGTTCCGATATTTCAGTGTAGGATGGTTTTTTTGAACAAACACTTTGCGCGGTTAGACAAGTAACGGCACGAGTTACACGTTTTTTGCAAGTTTACGAACAAAAATGACAGCGGCATAGAATATCACATCCACCCCGCAGCTTAGATACTATGGTGATACGAGTTTTTACACCGTTGGAAGTGAGATCCAATGGCTTGGGAGTAGTCTTTGTAATTATGCGCAATTTCCAAACTCTCCAAAGGTTTTTTTGCAAATAAAACATTCAGGCCTCGTGTGTGCCGCTGCATCTTCGATCCAACGGCTCCCCGGTGCTCATATTAGGTGCTCCCCGTAGCTTAATTACCCGCTACGGTGATTGGAGTAGTTGTGGGCCGAATGCTACGAAAATATAATCTAAACCGACCGGAATAAATGCCTACACAAATTAATCCAAGGTTGGAGTGCCCCTCGCAATGTAAATAGCTCCGGCTTTGCGAGGGATGGAGAGGTAGTAGCTTCAACGCGTGGAAGATACGGTGTGAGAAAGCGAGGTCAATCGAGAGACATATAGATAGAGAGACAAAGTGAGTGTGGTCCGACATTCATTGAACAAATATATATGCTCTGGAGAGATATTGTCCGATTGAGCTTTTTGGCAAGGGTGAGGGCTGTAAGATAGAGCTTGAGAGATGATCCAGTCACAGACGTGTAGATATATTTTGTGCGTGGGAGGAAGCAAGGTCAACCGATCACATAGGGTCGCCGTGCGATCGAAAGAGTGAGACGGGTTGGAGAGAGTGACCTAGATAGACGATGTGCGTGAGAGAGTATACAATGTGAATAGGTCGAATTGGGCTCAACATGGTGATATATCGTTTTTGTCCGAGAAAGAGCAAGGTCAATCGAGACATATGGAGAGAGAGAGAGAGAGAGAGAGAGAGAGAGATTGAGTGAGCGTGGCCCACCATGAGGTCGAAAGAGTGGTGGCGGCTTGGATGGACTGACCTAGATAGACAATATGCGTGAGAGAGTATAGAGTGTGTCGATCGAGGCCCGAACAGGGAGATATATCATTTGTGTGTGAAAGAAAACGAGGTTAAACGAGACTCAGATAAAGAGAGCGAGATTGAGCGAGTGTGGCCCGCCGTGTGGAAGAAAGAGTGAGACAGTCTCGAGGGAGTGACCTAGATATACAACGTGCGTGCGTGCGCATGCACGAGAGGTTGGGGGGCTAGATAGGCAATGCATGTATTTAGCGCGAGAGGGTGAGAGGGAGAGGGGGGAGAGAGAGAGCTCGGCATGGGGTGCAATGGCGGGTGTGTGAGGTAAATACATTTGGTAACAGAGTGGAAAAAGGGGTTGTGTAGTTGAGAGACTTAGAGATCGAAACATGGAGAGAAAGAATGAACGTGTGTTGGAAACCGATAGCTTCCTAAGGTGGTTAGGAGAGGAAGATTGACCGATACAGGAAGTATGTAGCGTTTGTGCGGGGGGGGGGGGGCTAAAAACAACATTTGAATGTACATAGTACGAGACTTAATATCGATGTTTCAATTCGGTGTACATTGTAAGATTTGAACCGAGGACCAGGCATACGGGTAATTATTTCGAATTCGTGCCATACTAAGTTTCGAAAAGTTGACATTGACTCAGTTTGTTGTGCTATTTTGTAGGTCATATGTTTGAATCCATCCAAAAGTTTTCTCACTACCATGGTGTTCATCATATACATATGAATTTGTATTAAAAAAGTAGCATGGATACAGTGAAATGCGAAATCCACATTAGAATTGGAGATCGCTACATGACACACACACACTCTAATTCAAATAACTAACTACGTGACACACACTCTAATTCAAATAACTAATTATGTGACACACACTCTAATCCATGTTAGCGTGGGTACCGTTTCGATTTTTTTCAAATAACTCCTCATTAATTAATTTATAGTACTCCCTCTGTTCACTTTTATAAGACCTTGAAGACATTTCAGACAATGTGCAAAACATTTCATTTTAAGTTGTCTGAAACGACTTACAAAAGTGAACGGATGGAGTATCTCATTTCGAATGACTAATTATTGCAAGGAAAACACGGGCATGGTAATACATACAGATTCGTTTGCAAATGAAAGAAGATTCGTTTGCACTCTCAAATGTAGACGCACCAGGCAAACCAGGGTCGTGTCGGGGTGGACGCTGCTTCCATGCCTTAAAGGCAACTACCTTTGGGTCACTGACATGTTGGCCAGCCACCTGTTGGGCCCATATGTCATGGACACAAAGGCACCGAAGCATAGTCCTGTCGGGGTGGTCGCGTGTGTCGGACGGATGCGTAGCACCCAGCCACCCACCCCCCTCCCCCCCAAAAAGGATGACGACAATATAAGTTCGTGCTTCCATGTTTCAGATTGAAATATCTGGCGGCCCCAATTCCAGCCCTGCAAAATCTCTCTTCTCCACCGTCCCCTTCCGCGCCCAGATTGCTCAAATCCCTAGTTCGTCGCCAACCCTCGAATCACCCCTCATCTCGTCTCTTTCCCCACCGTTCCCCACCTTTGTGCCGGACAACGATGACAAAGACGACGGTTGCGCTTCACCACCGCACCGGAGCTACCTCATCTACGCCATCGTCCACCGCGCCGGGTGGTCCACCGACAACGTCGGCCGCCGCAACCGACGTGCCTCACAGACACCGAGTTCCACCGCATCAGGTGCGCTTCACCGACGCCGTCTCCCAGCTCATCGAGGCTACTTCACCGAGCACATCGTCGCACCTCCACCCCCCGAGGCCATTGGGGCTTCACCAACGGTCTCGTCCACCGCATCGTAGCGCTCCGCTGCCACTCAAGATCTACATCCGTGCGCGGCCAGCCAACACCAGCACATCACCCTCAACATCTCTAAAGTGACCCGGACTCTTTCTAGGCGAGCATGCCCAAACATCGGCCCGAACTAGGCATCCACACATCACTCCCTTGTGCACTATTCCGACGATGTTTGGATATCCTTTCACTGCTCTCTTAGCTTACACGCCTATGCAACTCTGACCTTAACTCTTATTTCTTCTGGAGATATCATCTGAAACAAGCAAATCCATATTTTAGCGAAGCATGACGGCGCTACGGGATCTGGTACACATCCTGCACACCCGTATAACCTTGTAAGTATCTGCCCTCCGGTACAACATCAAGGTCGATTCCTCTTATTTGATCAACCATTCGCCGTGTCAAAAATGCAGAGGGGGATGCAAGGAGCACAAGGCCTGCACATCCAAGCAAGTGGTAACATGGACTTGTACATGGAACATCCCAAGCGCAAGCAGAGCTGCAGTGAGCCTGTACAACGAGCTAGCGTAAGTCCCTGCATTTCATTTAATTCGTACTGGCATTCGTGTATGATTTGTGTGCAGTGGCTGATCCACGAATTCAAGTTACCAGGGGCGAACATTTAACTTAAAAAATACGAAGGCACTTGCACTCCGGAAATCAACATAACTTGAGAAATGTGAAGCTACATGCACTTTGAAAACCAGCTAATGATCCAAAGTAGTTCAGATTATAAACACTAAATGATGCAAGCACCAAAAAACACAAAATGCAACATGGTGTACAAGGACTACAAACATGGTCTGTACCTGCTTGAATTATTCGTTCTCTGGCTGAAAATATCGAAGTGTAATTGCACGTATAACCAGTGCGCAAACTGCATATCAATATATCTATCCTGCACAAGTATGCCAATAGTTTCAAACAACAGATTAGAAAAGTATTTATGCTATGTTGTCATGATACGGGGACTTTCTGGTAGATGGCCTCGACGTTTCCTCAAGCTATGAAAATGCACTATAATTTGCTTGTCATCAATGCCTGCAAATCTCTGTCTCTCTCAACATAGTAGATCATCATTAGACACTAAATCCTTCAATGAGCTTGCAAAATGCTTGCATTAGATCCCTCATTAGACACTATATGTTCATCACCAGGAGCATGTAAAATGTTTGCATCAAATCCTTCATTAGCAGTCTGTTCATTAGACACTTCAGGCTCAAGAACAACATGAGCTTGTATGTTTGCACCGGAAACTTGATTAGATACATCAGATTCAGTCAGTTCAGTATTGATTGGGGGAGTTATAAAATAAGTAGAAATTGGTTTCATTTTCTCATAGATTCCCTACATACAAGCAGTTTTACAACACCGTCAGGTTTAACTATTGGCCAGAAATTGAAGAGTTGAATTAGATATAATCAGGGATGTGATGTACCTGCTCGTTGCGCATGCTACTCTTGCAAGCTGCGACTGTCCGTTTGCGCAAGCTCGATGCCATGCCCGTGCTGCCGCCGCTGCCTCCCACGCAGGCTACACCCAGGGTTGGATCTTCATCTTCTTGTCCTTCCGTTCGCTTGAAGCCCGGCGACCGCCCTCCAACGAGGGCGCGAGGAAGTGCTGTGTCGGTCTGTCCAGCGGCGGCTAGGTTAGGAGCGAACCAGACTGGAGGCTGGAGCGAATGAATTGGGATTTTTCCTGCTGTCGATCGATATGGGAGGCGCTCGTTTGGGCCGCGAGCCTGCTATAGGGCCTGCCTTGCACTTATGTTATTGGCCCATCCAAATTGAAACATTTTTCTTCATTTTTTACATTGCCTGCTCGTGCGTTGGGACGAACAAAACTAGCATGGGCCAACCTGGACGACTCAAACTAGGTGCACACTTTCCAGCCACCTGAGGCGGCCGCCCATACCAGCCCCTATGGTGGCGTCGCCCCTTTTTGCGTGTATGATTGGATAGTGAAAAATATTCCAGTGGCGCTTTTGATTTACCCACAGAATGGTTGAATTGCTTGTTTCTATGAACTGAGTTCGCCAATAATGTGAAGGATGCCAGTCTTTTCATCCTATTGTAGATTGCTTAGATCTCGATATGCCAAAAGTAATCGCATGAAATATACAGTAAAAGCCAGTGTGATGTGTTTGGCTACAACTAGTCTGACTACACGTCCTCATATAACATATCAAGGACGCACCATCTTACCAGATTAACCATTCGACTTACCCATGCAGTGTGGGAAGAAAGAAGTATTGGGACTGCGTATCCAAGCAATTGATGCCATGGACTCCTTCGTACAACCTTGTAAGCGAAAAAGAAGTTGCAGTGTGCCTGTACAAAGAACTAGCGTAAGTTCAGTTACCTGCTTCTCGGAATTTTAGTTAGCCACTTATTGCAAAATTGTTCAATTACGTTGCTTGGCTTAATTTAGTTTGCTACTGATTACATAATGGCACAGCCTGTTAATCATATTGTAGACTGCGCCTATCTATGTGTTTGATACTTACTGTTAAGAATTACCTGTTTGCCTTAACTTAAATATCTACTTGTTTGTTTAACTGCTTTGCTGCTGCAACAGCGGGTTACAATGATGTTAATAACTACTTTTCAGCATCCAATTGAAACTCTTTAATTCCTTGTTTGTTTAACTGGTTTGCTGTTATAACTCCCAGTTGAGATGTTTTGCTAACTTCAACTTTTCTGAATCCAATCGGAACTTTAATGGCAAAACAGGTTAGCCCAAGATCAAAGAGCGAGGTCCCCATGGACGTTGCATCATCCCACAGCAGTGGCACCGGCCCAATCGTGCATTATGAATTGCCAACTGCTGATGCTCTAGAGGCTAAACTAGTGGTAGAAAGAGATTCTGCTTCTGCACTTAGAGATGAAGTTGACATGTTGAGGAAGCAAACAGCACAATCACAAGCAGTACTCAAGACAACCATTAAATATTTGGTGGATTTCAAAACGAAGCAAGCTGAGACTGACCAGATTGTTAAGGTCCTGAAGGAAAAAAGGAAATTAAATTCCTACTTGGTAAATCATAGGTGAAATGTTCTTTCCATAGTTGAATAACCTTTGTGTTGTCTGTTCATGTAATCAATCAAACCATTTGTTTTAGAGATCATGTAATAATTGTTTTTTTGTTTTTTGTTTGTAATTTTATTTGAGCACAAGTCTGTATTAATTGATAAGACTCGGAGACATTTCATTTGGATTGCTGTGCCAGACCTACAAATATGCCAATCGGGCTGAATGTGCATTCAGCAATAGTAGTATAGATGGACCATAAGTGGCACGCATCGGAAAGGGCCAAGATGCTGGCTAAAAAAAGGATGTTGTTGTAGCCAAAAAAAGTACAGCGGCCTGGCTTATGTATGTTAGTTGATATTATTGATCCATATACTCTATAAGTGTTTATATGTCTGTTAGTTCCGTACATTCTTGGTTGATTGACTCGGTATTTGAATCTTGATACATCGCTTGTGTACATATCTAAATGGGAGTACACATTATGCTGCGTGTGACATTTGAGTTGGACATGAAGTGTTCCAAATATTCGAATTCACCTTAAACTGGATTCTAGTTTCTGAATTTGAGTATCGGCATTTGTAAACCATATTCATATATGACAGTGGAATACATCTTTGTCGTCCTTTTGAAGATATATAAAAACACATAGAATGATTTATAAAGATTCATATAGGAATACAAAATGGATTCGAATTTAGTTGCCAGGGTAAACGTGGATGCTTATTGTCCCAAAATTCGAAAGAAACAGCAAAATGTCCACTCCCACATCGGCTGCCCGAAGCCAAGTGTTTGGGAGATGGAAATTACTGTCTACCCATTACACGGACAATCCATCGGCCCGATTTCCACTGCTCTAAATAGGGGTAGGTTAGTAACTTCAATTAGACGTGACACGACCGCCTCTGAGCCCATTCCGACACGGTGGGCGTCAAACATGGGCGGCAAAACTCATTTGATTCAAGCTCGTCCGAAAGACCTCTGTTTCTCCCTCCATTCCCCATTCATACACGGTGGGCGGCAAAACACCCTCTCCTCGTCCGAAATAGATGTAGGCTAATATTTTAAATAGGGGCAGATGTGTAACTTCCATCAGACGTGACACAACCGCCCTACCTGTCAGCCCCGTTCATACACCGTGGGCGCCAACCGTGGGCGGCAAAACACCCTCTCCTCGCCCGAAATAGTTACCGGCAAATATTTGGGAGATGCGAGATTACCGTCCTATCCCCAACCGACGAGACGTCCAAATTTGAAACGGGGGATAAGTTCGTAACTTTCCCATATTTCAGACAGGCGCGTCCCAAAAACATGGTTCCCCGTACCTCTCCCTCCATTTTCCCATTCATACACCGTCCGCGCTAGAACACCCCATTCCCACACCAGCCTCCGTCCGCCACCCCATCCATCGCCGCCGTCCTCCACCACATCCATCGCCACCGTCCTCCACCATGCCGGAGCGCCTACCAAGACCGCGTCGTCCACTGCTAGAGATGGACGTTTCTCATCCACGGCGACGGACCAATAGCCTTGCATCGCGTCCTCTCGCTTCATCGGCGCCGTCGTCCTCTTTGCCGGGGCCGCTCACACGACCTTCTCTTCCACCGCAACGGGACTTATCCCCCGATGCACCCGTCTACCGTCGCAGATCTGCTTCAACGCCACCGACAGCCATCGCACCCCCGATGCCTACACGGCGCCGCAAGAGAGGTGGTACTTCATATCTCCTCAACTTTTTGATCTCAACCAGAAAATAGATCTTAACTTGGTTACTCTACTTTCTTTTCAGCTCTTAGAATTTAGTTCTTAGTTCGAAGCAAACAATGGATGCTAAATATCATTTCTCCGGTTTGCAGCTTCAAATCTGCCATGGCACAGCCATAATACGGTTTAATTGATCATGCTTAGGGTTTAATTGATCATGTTGGTTCCGTGGTGGTTTCTTTAATAGAAATCAGAGGGGAAACCCTCTTTTGCTAAAAAATATATGCTTAGAGTTTCCCCCTTTTATGATCACTATACGATCAGAATACATGCTTCGTGTCATAATAACACTGCTCCACCCATCAAGCTAAACAAGCTTAGTTGTTCAAATACGAATCTGATATTATTAAAACAGAGTTGTTTAATTGGTCAGCTAAATGTTCCTAAATTAGTTTCGAAAATGCATGTTCGCCGCTCGGGTGTGTATCTCTGTGTGTGGTCTGGTCAGCACGGTTGGGGAGGTGAACTTTGCATATGCAGGGGTTTATAGGGAGACACTCTCCGAGTTGAAACCGCAATGCATTCCATAGATAATCTGACTACTTTTTATGTTTTCATGAATCTCAGATTCTGAACAGCATCATAATGATTATGAGCTTGCGCGCATGAAAAGAATAAAGCAGAACAATGCCATGGCTGTCAAACTTGGCATTAAGGGACTGAAATCAAGTCTGGATGCAATGCAATGCAAACACTCTCCACCTACAGATTCATGCTCAGAATATGATCCTAACAGTGATTCTGAGCTAGAGGGAGACCTAAGTCAATGTAGCTCCCTAGTGGAGGAGTCAGAGGAAGATGCCCTATCTTATTCACCCATCAAGGTACTTGCTCTAACTTTCCAAGGTTACATTGCTCGCACATATCTTGCAACTGATGCTTTGCATTGCTTCTACTTTGTTGAACTGCCATTAGCTTAGTTTACACATCGTGTATGTGAATACGCCCTGCCTATCCATTTTCAGTACATATTCCATCTGTCATCATACCATATTTATCCATTCAAATGTTGTTCTTGTGTATCAGACGTTCAAAAGGAAGAGGGCGATTGCTGATCGTGGAGGAGCACAAGCAAAGTATTTGGAAAAGGTAGTGGCACCTGATAAATCAAATAGCCCATTAGGTGTAGTTGCAATATCACCTGACCCACAAAATACCCCAACTCTAGCAGACTCTAGCCCTACTACACTGGTCATTTCTGATGCCCCAACTCAGCAGACCCCAACTGCAGCAAACAGTATGATTATGCCAGTTGACATAGCACCAGCTGTACGACGCAAAACCCCCATTCCAGCAAAGAGTACACCAAATCCAGTTGCCAAATCCCTTTTCGAACCAGAGAGAGCCCCAATTGCAGCAAATAGGACCCCTGTTCCATTTCTTCCCAGTTTAGAAGACGAAGCTTATGTTGTTGTCAGGAACTTTGTGCGCATCTTTCCTTCATGGAAAGATTATACCGCAGACACAGAACAATTTCCAGTCTTCCTCCGCAACTTACGCGTAAGTAATGTACTAATGTTATTCATGGTCATTACTGCATATGTTTCTGCTGACAGAAGACACAAGATTTCATTCTTTTAAATAGGCGAGGCGCAAACTGGATTGTGATGACGAGCAAGGGTTGGTTGCGCTTTTCAAGCACTCGTTGATGAAGTATCGTTCCTACCTGAGGCAAGCGCACTTCGATGGCAAGCCTCTGAACGAAATTTCTGTAAAGTCTCCGGTGCTACATTTATCCGACGGTGACTGGAATAATCTTGTTACACATTGGTCTCGGCTGCAGCGTAAGGTACTGTCTATGATATCACATCACAATTTGAACTACATTTCTGCATTTGCCTTAATGTCTCACTTGTACGAAAACTGTTAGCAGAAGAACATTCGTTCTCAAGGGACCACAGAATCTCGCAACTATACTGCACACTGCATTGCTCTTGTGAGTACCTCTTGCCCTGTATGACCATACTTACTTTCATAGTTGTTTGATTATGTAGCATCACTGCACATGTTAGCCTCGTAATCGTCCATTTGGTGGACATTATAAGATCCGTATGGACTCTTACATAAATTTAGAATCAACCCAATGCTTTTGAAGAGGTTTAGCTCTGCAGTCCTCTTGTAAGGACTGAACGTGGTCTATCACTGTACTTACATTAACAGCTACTCCCTCCGTCCCATAATATAAGAACGTTTTGTACAGTACACCAGTGTTCAAAACACTCTTGTATTATGGGAAGAGGGATTGGTTCATTTTGTAGCATTCTGCATCTTATCTCCCTCGCCCACCATTTACTAAAAAAGATCAGATCTATATTTAATCTTACCAACAAGTAGAATACACAGACAATGCCAGTGCAGAAGTGTAGCCCATTGCTCTTGTCAGTACATTTTGTCCTGTAACGCTTGTACTTCCAGGGATTGGTAGTTGATTATGTAGCATCAATCTGCATCTTATCTTCATTATCCTCTATCCCTTCCAGTATTATCATATCTATAATTACTCTCTACAAAATGTAGAGTACAGGCAATGCTTATGAAGAAGATTCTGTGCTGAAATTCTTGAGTTATCCTTCCCTTGCCATGGAGAAGGGCATTATAAAGCCGGTGTTAACTGTTAATGTAAGTCAGTCCTTCTAAAGCCTTTATCCTCAACTGCTGTTTAATTTGCTCATACTCCCTATCGTTTACTGCTGTTTAGTTTGCTGTTTCTACCAAAATGCATGTTCGTAAGAACCGTAAGTTCTAAGTTTTACTTGTAAAACCAAATTCCTTATTCATACCATGCACATTACTTAATACTCCCTATATGTATGCTTGTTTTTGTGGATCTATAATCCAGTGTGTGGTGAAGCAGCCCACGTTTGCACCTTGTCATCTCCTGTTTTATCTTACTGATGTGGCTGATGATATGAACAACATGCCATGCACATTATCCAAAATAGATACAATGATTTTCTTTGCCCTTCATCTATGCTTGTTATGTTGACATGGTAATCCAGTAGTGTGGTGAAGCTCCCCGCATTATGAACAATGCCAAATTATGCTATTGATATTTTGAACATACTCTTTATTTTCTAATTTGAAATTGGATAGAATTGACAGAACAGTTATCATCTTTGTTTATACACGTGCAAAACCTGTCATCTCTCTGCTTTGTTTCAGGGTGATATGCCTGATGGCATGCACAAGTCTGCTGAAGGCTGTGAGACAAACCCAACATATATTGCAGCAAAGAAGGCAAAACATCTTGAAGATAGCGAGACAACCCCAAAGTCTTGTCTTGATGCAGTGTTCAAGTTACTTGAGACTAACAGTCAGACAAGCTCACAGAATTCGTTGTCTGAATCAGTTCGACTTCTTCAGTCCCAAGTTCTAGCAGAAAGGCATTCTGCAACTCAACTTCGACTTGAAGTCCTATCTCTAAGAAAGATTGCGGAGAACACCAATGAGAACCTCATCGCTAAACAGCTACACCTGGAAGCTATGACCGACATGCTAGGCCGGTCTCACAGCCTTGCTCAGCAGCTTGCGCAGCAGTTCCCCCGCAAGGCTAACCTTTCTTGAACTGTCTTGGAAGTGGTCTCGGTTCAGTATTATTTTGTTACGCTGCAATGGTGCCCAGTTTTTGTAATCTGCTTCTTCGTTGCGCTTTATGATCACTGGTGGCGAACTTTGATGCCCAGTGGATGTAATATACCTTAAATCCTTTATTGTGTAGTGTAGGTTTATTCTTAGTTACTATGCCGTAATTTCTTTATTGTATAGAGTAGGTTTGTTCTTAATTCCTACTAGTTACGCAGCAGCCCGAAATGAACCCCGGCCCATGATTGTGCGAATCAAATCACGGGCTTTTAACAGGCCAAAATTGTCTGGGTCCTTGTTTGGCCCAATCAGATATCGGCTGCGAGCAGGCCGGATGCAAACCGGGCCGTAGTTAGGCCCAACTATATGACGGGCTTTTAACAGGCCGAATTAATATAGGCCGAAATGTTAAACGGGCCCTTAACAGGCCAAACTAATATCAGGCCGAATTACTAAGTGGGCCTTTAGCAAGTGGGCCCAAAAGCATAGTGTCCAGTTGACGGGCCGAATCTGATATGGGCCATAATTGAGCCCAAAGCCTCTTAAAGGGCCGGACCTGATCTGGGCCGTAATTTGGCCCAGAACGTGGTAGGCTTTTAACGGGCCGGATCTCATATGGGCCACTATTAGGCCCGGAGCGTGGCAGGCCATTAATGGACCGGATCAAATATGGGCCGGCATTTGGCCCAAAACATGGCAGCCAGTTAATGGGCCGGCCTACTAGGGTCCTCAAAATCTTGTGGGCCTACAGCTGGGCCGGCCCATTAATGTCGGCGAAATCTCGTGGGCCTTTAGCTGGGCCGGCCCATTATGACCCGCAAGAATCTTGTGGGCCTTTACCTGGGCCGGCCCATTATGGCACAAAAAATCTTGTGGGCCTTTACCTGGGCCGGCCCATTATGGCCCGCAAAATCTTGTGGGCCTTTAGCTGGGCCAGCCCATTATGGTCCGCAAAATCTCGTGGGCCTTTAGTTGGGCCGGCCCATTATGGTCCACAAAATCTTGTGGGCCTCTAGTTGGGCCGGCCCATTTAAACTTGTTGGGCCGTGCCACGTATCGACGTATCATAGGCGCCTTCTGTCCAGTGAGTGGATGACATCTGTCCCGGCGATGAGCCGACACGTGTTTCCTCTAGCCAATGATGATTTTACACGTGGAAAATCCCCATTGGTCGGGGTTGTTAACGGGTTATCGGATCCAAAACCCGACCCGGTAGCTTAACGGCGTTCCGTTACGGTGGATGCCACGTGTCGGTCACCCTTGATGAAAGCACTTCTGTGACGCGCGATTTCTCGTCATGGAAGTGGACACTTCCGTGATGATTATTTTGGTAATGTCATGGAACACTTCTACGACAGCACAGGTATGACTATCTTGATTCTGTCATAAATTTGTCATGGATGTACATGCATGACAAAAAAAGCGACCTACTATGACAAACACGTATCATCACGGAAGTGTATTTTTTTATAGTGTACTCTATTACAAGTGGAGTTCTACTCTTGCTTCTTTTGTAGGATAATATTCCTTATGCCTTTCCTCTTAAATCGGCCCATCATAACGTGAGCTGGACTTCTAGGCCTTAGGCCTTATTGTCCATCTGACCCGCCCGCCGGGTTACAAATGATTCGCCAAGATCGAGCGGGTTACCTATGAATCGCTAAGCCTCCAGCCGGGTCATACATCCGGCGGGTTACACCGCGGGGTATATCCCCGATAGCACCAATAGTACGTAAAAACGGTCTACCAAGAATAATTGGACAAGACAGATTGCAATCAATATCAAGAAAAATAAAATCTATGGGCACATAATTCCTATTTGCAAGAATAAGAACATCATTAATTCTTCCCATAGGCTTTTTAATAGTAGAATCCGCCAAGTGCAAATTTAGAGAACACTCTTCAATATCGGTAAGACCAAGCACATCACATAGATTTCGGAACTGTAGAAACACTAGAACCCAAGTCACATAAAGAAAAACACTCATAATTTTTAATATTGACTTTTATGGTAGGTTCCCATTCATCATGCAATTTTCTAGGAATTGAAATCTCTAGATCCAACTTTTCTTCAAAAGATTTCATCATAACATCAACAATATGTTTAGTAAAAGCTTTATTTTGTTCATAAGCATGGGGTGAATTTACTATGCATTGCAACAAAGAAATACAATCAATCAAAGAGCAACTATCATAATAAAAGTCTTTGTAATCCAAAAGAGTGGGCACATCACTAGTTAAACTTTTGACCTCTTCAAACCCACTTTTATCAATTTTCTCAACAAGATTTTTACCCTCCGAATTATCGGGACGCCTTCTAGCTAAAGTTGACTCTTCTTTGGTCCCTTTATTATCAATCTTAATTTTACTAAACAAAGAATCAATAGAAGAAACACCAATCATTTTACGATCTTCATCACTTTTATGAAAGCAATCACTAGAAAATGCTTTTTCTAAAAATTCTCATCTAGCTCTAAGCATAGCGGTTCTTTTCTTACTTTCATCCGTAGAAACATATAAAGCTTTATTTGATTCCTCAACCTTAGGAACAAAAATATTCATCTTGAGATTTTCTACATCATGAGAAATTCTATCAATACTTCTAGACATATCATCAATCTTATTCAAATTTTCTTCTATTGTAGCATTCAAAACTTTTTGAGTATTGATAAATTCTTTAATATTACTCTCAAAGTCTCAATATCAGAGGTGTTCCTATTATTATTATAAGAAGGATTACCATAATTATTAGAGGAATTACTAGGAAAAGGCCTAGGATTAAAATTACCTCTATAAGCATTGTTATTGAAATTGTTTCGAGAGATAAAATTCACATCAATAGCATCACTATTTAACTGAATCAAAGTAGATAAAGCCACATCATTAAAATCAATAGGAGAACTTTTATTAGCAACCAATTTCATAAAAGCATAAACTTTTTCACTCAAAGAAGAAATTTCTTCAACCGAATTAACTTTTTTACTAGTAGGAGCTCTTTCGGTATGCCATTGCGAATAATTTGCCATAATATTATCAAGAAATTTGGTGGATTCACCCAAAGTAATTTCCATAAAAGTACCACCCACGGCGGAATCCAAAATATTACGAGAAATAAAATTCAACCCTGCATAAAATTTTTGTATGATCATCCAAAGATTTAACCCATGAGTTGGGAAATTCCTTAGCATCAGTTTCATCCTTTCCCAAGATTGTGCAACATGCTCATGTTCAAGTTTCTTGAAATTCATGATATGGGTTCTAAGGGAAATGATTTTTGCAGGCGGAAAATATTTAGTAATAAAAGCATCTTTGCACTTATCCCAAGAATCGATACTATTGCGAGGTAAAGAAGAAAACCAAATTTTTGCACGATCTCGCAAAGAAAATGCAAATAATTTCAATGTCACAACATCATTGTCCACATCTTTTTTATTTTGCATATCACATAATATGACGAATGTGTTAAGATGGGATGCGGCATCCTCATAAGGAGTACCGGAAAATTGATCTTTCATAACAAGATTCAGCAAAGCGGTATTAATATCACAAGACTCCGCACTAGCGGCGGGAGGAGAAATCGGAGTGCTAATAAAATCATTGTTGTTGGTATTGGAGAAATCACACAACTTGGTGTTTTCTTGAGTAATTGTGATTATGCAACAAGATTGCACTCAAAAATAGATCTGACGAGAAACGGCGAACGAAAAAGAGGGTGAATAAAACAACAATTTTTTGTGAAGCGGGGGAGAGGAAAACAAGAGGCAAATGAAAAATAATGTAAATTGCAAGGAGATGGGATTTGTGATTAGGAACCTGGTAGATGTTGATGATGTCTCCCCGGCAACGGCACCAGAAATTCCTTTTGATGCGGCTTGAACTACGTCGGTATTTCCCCAAAGAGGAAGGGATGATGCAGCACATCTACGGTAGGTATTTCCCTCAGTGATGAGACCAAGGTTATAAAACCAGTAGGAGAACCACGCAACACTACGTGAACGGCACCTATACACAAATAACAAATACTCGCAATCCGACGTATTAAAGGGGTTGTCAATCCCTTTCGGGTAACGGCGCTAGAAATTGGTAAGTAGACGGGATAAAAATTGTGATAGATTGATAAATGCAAATAAAAGCAAATAAAATTCAGCGAGATATTTTTGGTTTTTTGGATGAATAGATCTGAAAATAAAAGCAAATAAAAATAGATCGTGAAGGCAAATATAATAAAAGAAGAGACCCGGGGGCAGTAGGTTTCACTAGTGGCTTCTCTCGAGAAAAATAGCAAATAGTGGGTAAGCAAGTTACTGTTGGGCAATTGATAGAACTTCAAATAATCATGAAAATATCTAGGAAATGATTATTATATAGGCATCACATCCAAGATTAGTAGACCGACTCCTGCGTGCATCTACAACTATTACTCCACACATCGACCGCTATCCAGCATGCATCTAGTGTATTAAGTTCATGGAGAAATGGGGTAATGCAATAAGAACGATGACATGATCTAGACAAGATGTATTTATGTAGAAATAGACCCCATATTGTTATTCTTAATAGCAACGATACATACGTGTCAGTTCCCCTTCTGTCACTGGGATCAGGCACCGTAAGATCGAACCCATCACAAAGCACCTCTTCCCATTGCAAGATAAATAGATCAAGTTGGCCAAACAAAACCCAAATGTCAGAGAAGAAATATGAGGCTATAAGCAATCATGCATATAAGAGATCAAAAGACTCAAATAACTTTCATGGATAAAAACATAGATCTGATCATAAACTCAAAGTTCATCGGATCCCAACAACCACACCGCAAAAAGAGTTACATCATATGGATCTCCAAGAGACCATTGTATTGAGAACCAAACGAGAGAGGGGAATCCATATAGCTACTAACTACGGACCCGAAGGTCTACAAAAGACTACTCACGCATCATCGGAGAGGCACCAATGAGGATGATGAACCCCTCTGTGATGGTGTCTAGATTGGATCTGGTGTTTCTGGAACTTGCAGTGGTTGGAATTGATTTTCGTCAAATCCCCCAGGGTTTCTGGAATATTGGGGTATTTATAGAGCAAAGAGGCGGTGCGGGAGGCCACCGAGGTGGGCACAACCCACCTGGGCACGCCTGGGGGCCCAGGCACGCCCTGGTGGATTGTGCCCCCCTCGGGGCACCCCCAGGTGCTTCTCTGGCACATTGGGTGTCTTTTGGTCCATAAAAATCCACAAAAAGTTTCGCTGAGTTTATCTTCATAAGTTCTTCAAGAAGACATCTTATGAACTCCTGACTGGTAAGAAGCCAAACATTGGCTATTTCAAAGTCTTCGGTGCTAGGTGTTGGATCAAGGATCCACATCACACGTCCAAATTTGCACCAAAAGCACATGAAGGTTTTATGCTTGGTTATGGAAAGGATTCACACACCTACAGAGTCTTCAACCTCTTTCACTATAAAGTGATTGAAACTGTAGATGTGCTGTTCGATGAGACTAACTGCTTGCAAACAGAGCACCTGCCAAATGTGCTAGATGAAGCTACACCAAGTGAATCTATCAAGCTAATGGGTACTGGAGAAATTATACCTATAGAGGAACAGGCTAAAGAGGAAATCATTGTTCTGCACCTAACCAACATGAAGACAATGCTCAGCCTGAGGCTGATACGTCTCCAATGTATCTATAATTTTTGATTGCTCCATGCTATAATATCTACTGTTTAGGACTATATTGGGCTTTATTTTCCACTTTTATATTATTTTGGGGACTAACCTATTAACCGTAGGCCCAACCCAGAATTGCTGTTTTTTGCCTATTTCAGTGTTTCGGATAAACAGAATATCAAACGGAGTCCAAACGGAATAAAATCTTCGGGAACGTGATTTTCTCACCAAACGTGATCCAGGAGACTTGGACCCTACTGCAAGGGATGAAAGAGGAGGTCACGAAGGTGGGGGGCGCCCCCCTAGGGCGCACCCCCTGCCTCATGGGCCCCTCGGTGCTCCACCGACAAACTCCTTCCTCCTATATATACACACGTACCCCCAAACGATCAGAAGAGGAGCCAAAAACCTAATTCCACCGCCGCAACTTTCTGTATCCACGAGATCCCATCTTGGGGACTGTTCTAGAGCTCCGCCGGAAGAGGGCCTTCATCATGGAGGGCTTCTACATCATCCTAGCCCCTCTGATGAAGTGTGAGTAGTTTACCTCAGACCTTCGGGTCCATAGTTAGTAGCTAGATGGCTTCTTCTCTCTCTTTGAATCTCAATACAAAGTTCTCCCCCTCTCTCTTGGAGATCTATTCGATGTAATCTTCTTTTTGCGGTGTGTTTGTTGAGATCGATGAATTGTGGGTTTATGATCAAGTCTATCTATGAATAATATTTGAATCTTCTCTGAATTCTTTTATGCATGATTGGTTATCTTTGAAAGTCTCTTCGAATTATCCGTTTGGTTTGGCCAACTAGATTGGTAGTTCTTGCCATGGGAAAAGTGCTTAGCTTTGGGTTTGATCTTGCGGTGTCCTTACCCAGTGACAGAAGGGGCAGCAAGGCACGTATTGAATCGTTGCCATCGAGGATAACAAGATGGGGTTTATTTCATATTGCATGAATTTATCTCTCTACATCATGTCATCTTGCTTAAGGTGTTACTCTGTTTTTAACTTAATACTCTAGATGCATGCTGGATAGCGATCGATGAGTGGAGTAATAGTAGTAGATGCAGAATCATTTCGGTCTACTTGTCACGGACGTGATGCCTATATACATGATCATGCCTAGATATTCTCATAACTATTCTCAATTATGTCAATTGCTCAATAGTAATTTGTTCACCCATCGTAGAATACTTATGCTCTTGAGAGAAGCCACTAGTGAAACCTATGGCCCCCGGGTCTATTCTCATCATATCAATCTCCATTACTTTAATCTTGCCTTGCTTTTTTACTTTGCTTTTTACTTCTTACTTTGCATCTTTATATCAAAAATACCAAAAATATTATATCTATCATATCTCACTCTCGTAAGTGACCGTGAAGGGCTTGACAATCCCTAATCGCGTTGGCTGTGAGTAGCTATCGCTTTGTGCAGGTACGAGGGACTTGAGCATGGGCTCCTACTGGATTGATACCTTGGTTCTCAAAAACTGAGGGAAATACTTACGCTACTCTGCTGCATCATCCCTTCCTCTTCGGGGAAAACCAACGCAAGCTCAAGACGTAGCAAGAAGGATTTCTGGTGCCGTTGCCGGGGAGTCTACGCAAAAAGTCAACATACCAAGTACCCATCACAATCCCTATCTCTCACATTACATTATTTGCCATTTTCCTCTCGTTTTCCTCTCCCCCCAATTCACCCTTGCCGTTTTATTCGCCCTCTCTCTATCCTCCCTCTCTATTTGCCTCTTTTTGCCCGTTTACTTTTGTTTGCTCATGTGTTAGATTGCTTGTTTGTCGTGATGGCTCAAGATACTACCAAATTGTGTGACTTCACCAATACCAATAATAATGATTTCCTTAGCACTCTGATTGCTCCTCTTACTGATGCTGAATCTTGTGAAATTAATACTGCTTTGTTGAATCTTGTTATGAAAGATCAATTCGCTAGCCTTCCTAGTGAAGATGCCGCTACTCATCTGAATAGCTTCATTGATTTATGTGATATGCAAAAGAAAAAATATGTCAATAATGATGTCGTTAAATTGAAGTTGTTTCCTTTTTCGCTTAGAGATCGTGCTAAAGCTTGGTTTTCGTCTTTGCCTAAGAATAGTATTGATTCATTGAACAAGTGCAAAGATGCTTTTATCTCTAAGTATTTTCCTCCCGCTAAGATCATCTCTCTTAGAAACAATATTATGAACTTTAAACAACTTGATCATGAACATGTTGCACAATCTTGGGAGAGAATGAAATTAATGATACGTAATTGCCCTACTCATGGTTTGAATTTGTGGATGATCATACAAAGTTTTTATGCCGGATTGAATTTTGCTTCTAGAAATCTTTTAGATTCGGCCGCGGGAGGCACTTTTATGGAAATCACTTTAGGAGATGGTACTAAACTCCTAGATAATATTATGGTTAATTATTCTCAATGGCATACTGAAAGAACTTCTAATAAAAAAGTGCATGAGATAGAAGAAATTAATGTGTTGAGTGGAAAGATGGATGAACTTATGAAATTATTTGCTACTAAGAGTGTTTCTTCTGATCCTAGTGATGTGCCTTTGTCTACTTTGATTGAGAATTACAATGAATCTATGGATGTGAATTTTGTTGGTAGGAATAATTTTGGTAACAACGCTTATAGAGGGAATTTTAATCCTAGGACATATCCTAGTAATCCTTCTAATAATTATGGGAATTCTTACAACAACTCTTATGCAAATTATAATAAGATGCCCTCTGATTTTGAATCTAATATTAAAGAATGTATTTCTTTGCAAAAGAGTTTTAATGCTATGATTGAAGAAAAATTGCTTAAGATTGATGATTTGGCTAGGAACGTTGATAGAACTGCTCTTGATGTTGATGCTTTGAAACTTAGATCTATTCCACCTAAGCATGATATCAATGAGTCTCTAAAATCCATGAGAATTTCAATTGATGAGTGTAAGGAAAGAACCGCTAGGATGCGTGCTTCCAAAGATGCCTTTATTAAAGCATGTTCTTCCAATACCTATGAAAATCAAGATGAAGATCTAAAAGTTATTGATGTGTCTCCTATTAAATATTTATTTTGCAATATGAATCTTGATGAAACTGAATATGATCTTCCTTTACCTAGAAGACGTTCTAAAAATTCGAAGTGTTTAGATCTTAATGATGAAATTGATGAAAGTGGGATTGAAAGAAATAAAAATCTAGATGTTGCTAAACCCACTATATTGGATTTCAAGGAATTTAATTATGAAAGTTGCTCTTTAATTGATTGTATTTCCTTGTTGCAATCCGTGCTAAATTCTCCACATGCTTATAGTCGAAATAAAGCCTTCACCGAACATATTGTTGATGCCTTGATGCAATCTTATGAAGAAAAACTTGAGTTGAAAGTTTCTATCCCTAGAAAACTCTATGATGAGTGGGAACCAACTATTAAAATTAAAATTAAAGATCATGAGTTTTATGCTTTGTGTGATTTTGGTGCTAGTGTCTCTACTATTCCCAAAACTTTGTGTGATTTACTAGATTTTCCGTAATTTTGATGATTTCTCTCTAAACTTGCATCTTGTGGATTCCACTATTAAGAAACCTATGGGAAGAATTAATGATGTTCTTATTGTTGCAAATAGGAATTATGTGCCCATAGATTTTATTATTCTTGATATAGGTTGCAATCCTTCTTGCCCTATTATTCTTGGTAGACCTTTCCTTAGAACGGTTGGTGCGATTATTGATATGAAGGAAGGGAATATTAGATTTCAATTTCCATTAAAAAAGGGCATGGAACACTTTCCAAGAAATAAAATAAAATTACCATATGAAACTATCATGAGAGCCACTTATGGATTGCCTACCAAAGATGGCCATACCTAGATCTATCCTTGCTTGTTATGCCTAGCTAGGGGCGTTAAATGATAGCGCTTGTTGGGAGGCAACCCAATTTTATTTTTATTCCTTGCTTTTTGATCCTGTTTAGTAATAAATAAATTATTTAACCTCTGTTTTGGTTGTGTTTTTTTGTTTTTAATTAGTGTTTGTGCCAAGTAGAACCGTTGGGAAGACTTGGGGAAAGTCTTGTTGAACTTGCTGTAAAAAACAGAAACTTTAGCGCTCACGAGAACTGCTGTCATTTTTATTTGAATACTGATATTTAGTTAATTATTTTTGCATATGATTAATAGATAAATTACTCACGTCCAGCAATTTATTTTAGAATTTTTGGGGTTCCAGATCTTGCGCTAGCTACAGATTACTACAGACTGTTCTGTTTTTGACAGATTCTGTTTTTCGTGTGTTGTTTGCTTATTTCGATGAATCTATGGATAGTAAAATAGTTTATAATCCATAGAGAAGTTGTAATACAGTAGGTTTAACAGCAATATAAATAAAGAATGAGTTCATTACAGTACCTTGAAGTGGTCTTTTGTTTTCTTTCGCTAATGGAGCTCACGAGTTTTCTATTTTGAGTTTTGTGTTGTGAAGTTTTCAGGTTTTGGGTGAATTCTTTTGATGGATCATGGAACAAGGAGTGGCAAGAGCCTAAGCTTGGGGATGCCCGTGGCACCCAAAAATAATCCAAGGACACCAAAAAGTCAAAGCTTGGGGATGCCCCGGAAGGCATTCCCCTCTTTTCGTCCCACTGTCCATTCGGTAATTTACTTTGGAGCTATACTTTTTATTCACCAACATGATATTGTGTTTTGCCTTGGAGCGTCTTGTATTATTTGTGTCTTTGTGTCTTAGTTGCCACATCATCATTCGCTGCACACCATTTGGCAGAGAGCCATACATGAATTAAAAATTTTGATAGAATAACTTCTATGTGCTTTCACTTCATATCCTTTTGAGCTAGCATCAGTTTTTGCTCTATGTGCTTCACTTATATCCTTTAAGGCTAGATAATTTTGCTGTCTGCTGTGCCTCACTTAGATCTTTTAGAGGCAACGGGTGGCTGGATTTGTTTTAAAGAAACTATTGATTCTCTCATGCTTCACTTAAATTAATTTTGAGAGTCTTCATATAGCATGTAATTTGCTTCAATAATAATATGCTTGGTATTCAAGATTTGTGAAACTTTCTTTTGAGTGTGTTGAATACTAAGAAAAGATTGAAGCCTGATAATTGTTTTGAGATATGGAGGTGATAATATTAAAGTCATGCTAGTTGAGTAGTTGTGAATTTAAAGAATACTTGTGTTGAAGTTTGTGATTCCCGTAGCATGCACGTATGGTGAAACCGTTATGTGATGAAGTCAGAGCATGATTTATTTATTAATTGTCTTCCTTAATGAAGTGGCGGTCCGGGGACGAGTGATGGGTCTTTTCTCAACCACATCTACATCCCCCTAGGAGCATGGCGTGTATACTTTGGCTTTTGGATAATTTCTTTAGATTTTTTGCAAATAAGTATATGAGTTCTTTATGACTAATGTTGAGCCATGGATTATACGCACTCTCACCTTTCCATCATTGCTAGCCTCTATCGTACCCGTGCATTGCCCTTTCTCAATCGAGAGTGTGCAACTTCCCGGCATCAGAAACCCCGTTGATATTGATACGCCTTTCACACTAAACCTCCGTATATCTTCCTCAACAGCCACCATACCTACCTATTATTGGCATTCCATACTACCAATTCCGAACCTATTCCATGCAACTTTCCACCATCCAGTTTATCATGAAACATCCATCATTGTCTATTTCTTAGCATGATCATGTACTTGACATAGTATTTGTGGCAAAGCCACCGTTCATAATTTTTTTCATACTTGTCACTCTTGATTCATTGCATATCCCGGTACACCGCCGGGAGGCATCATATAGAGTCCATACTTTGTTTCTAGTATCGAGATGTAATGAATAGAAGTGTGATGATCATCATTTCAATAAGGCATTGTCCCAAAAAAAGAGAAAGGGCCAAAGAAAAAAAGGAAAGGCCCAAAAAAATAAAAAAATAAAAAGGGGCAATGCTACGCAATTCCTTTTTTTCCACACTTGTGCTTCAAAGTAGCACCAATGTTCTCATATAGCAGAAGTCTCTTGAGTTATCACTTTCATACACTAGTGGGAATTTTCATTATAGAACTTGGCTTCGTATAATCTCCAACAATCGGGCCCTCCTCAAGGTGCCCTAGGTCTTCGTGAGCAAGCCAAGTTGGAATGCACACCCACTAGTTTTTTTGTTGAGCTTTCATACATTTATAGCTCTAGTGCATCCGTTGCATGGCGATCCCTACTCACTCACATTGATATCTATTGATGGGCATCTCCATAGCCCGTTGATACGCCTAGTTGATGTGAGAATATCTTCTCCTTTTTCTCTTCTCTACAACCACCATTCTATTCCACCTATAGTGATATATCCATGGCTCACGCTCATGTATTACGTGAAAATTGAAAAAGTTTTGAAAAAGTTAGAGTATGAAACAATTGCTTGGCTTGTCATCGGGGTTGTGCATGATTTAAATACTTTGTGTGGGGAAGATGGAGCATAGCCAGAATATATGATTTTTTAGGGATAACTTTCTTTGGCCATGTTATTTTGAGAAGACATAATTGCTTTGTTAGTATGCTTGAAGTATTATTATTTTTCTATGTCAATATAAACTTTTGTCTTGGATCTTTCTAATCTGAATATTCATACCACAATTAAGAAGATTTGCATTGAAATTATGCCAAGTAGCACTCCGCATAAAAAATTCTCTTTTTATCGTTTACCTACTCGAGGACGAGCAGTAATTAAGCTTGGGGATGCCTGATACGTCTCCAACGTATCTATAATTTTTGATTGCTCCATGCTATATTATCTACTGTTTTGGACTATATTGGGCTTTATTTTCCACTTTTATATTATTTTTGGGACTAACCTATTAACCGGAGGCCCAGCCCAGAATTGCTGTTTTTTGCCTATTTCAGTGTTTCGGATAAACAGAATATCAAACGGAGTCCAAACGGAATAAAATCTTCGGGAACGTGATTTTCTCACCGAACGTGATCCAGGAGACTTGGACCCTACTACAAGGGATCAAAGAGGAGTTTACGAGGGTGGGGGCGCCCCCGTAGGGCGCGCCCCTGCCTCGTGGGCCCCTCGGTGCTCCACCGACGTACTCCTTCCTCCTATATATACACACGTACCCCCAAACAATCAGAAGAGGAGCCAAAAACCTAATTCCACCGCCGCAACTTTCTGTATCCACGAGATCCCATCTTGAGACCTATTCCGGAGCTCCGCCGGAAGAGGGCCGTCATCACACAGGGCTTCTACATCATCCTAGCCCCTCCGATGAAGTGTGAGTAGTTTACCTCAGACCTTCGGGTCCATAGTTAGTAGCTAGATGGCTTCTTCTCTCTCTTTGAATCTCAATACAAAGTTCTCCCCCTCTCTCGTGGAGATCTATTCAATGTAATCTTCCTTTTGCGGTGTGTTTATTGAGACCGATGAATTGTGGGTTTATGATCAAGTCTATCTATGAATAATATTTGAATCTTCTCTGAATTCTTTTATGCATGATTGGTTATCTTTGCAAGTCTCTTCGAATTATCCGTTCGGTTTGGCCAACTAGATTGGTAGTTCTTGCCATGGGAGAAGTGCTTAGCTTTGGGTTCGATCTTGCAGTGTCCTTACCCAGTGACAGAAGGGGCAGCAAGGCACGTATTGAATCATTGCCATCGAGGATAACAAGATGGGGTTTATTTCATATTGCATGAATTTATCTCTCTACATCATGTCATCTTGCTTAAGGCGTTACTCTGTTTTTAACTTAATACTCTAGATGCATGCTGGATAGCGGTCGATGAGTGGAGTAATAGTAGTAGATGCAGAATCGTTTCGGTCTACTTGTCACGGACGTGATGCCTATATACATGATCATGCCTAGATATTCTCATAACTATGCTCAATTCTGTCAATTGCTCAACAGTAATTTGTTCACCCACCGTAGAATACTTATGCTCTTGAGAGAAGCCACTAGTGAAACCTATGGCCCCGGGGTCTATTCTCATCATATCAATCTCCATTACTTTAATCTTGCCTTGCTTTTTTACTTTGCTTTTACTTTTTACTTTGCATCTTTATATCAAAAATACCAAAAATATTATATCTATCAGATCTCACTCTCGTAAGTGACCGTGAAGGGCTTGACAACCCCTAATCGCGTTGGTTGCGAGTAGCTATCGCTTTGTGCAGGTACGAGGGACTTGAGCGTGGGCTCCTACTAGATTGATACCTTGGTTCTCAAAAACTAAGGGAAATACTTACGCTACTCTGCTGCATCATCCCTTCCTCTTCGGGGAAAACCAACGCAAGCTCAATACGTAGCAGAGGCCAATGCTGAAGATGAAGACAACAATCAGCAAGGGAAAAATCTTTGCCCGGTTCATCCTCGGGTTGAAAATGAAGTCCAAATTAACAAGATCATCGACAGTATAAATGCACCTGGTCCTCTCACTCGTTGAAGAGCAACACAACTAGCAAACTTCTGTGGGCACTTTGCATTTGTCTCTATATCTAGACCCAAGAAAGTTGATGAGGCCTTCATGGAACCTGAATGGATTCAAGCTATGCAAGAAGAGCTTCAACAGTTTGAGGTCAATAATGTCTGGGAGCTAGTCAAACGTCCTGATCCTCGCAAGCGCAATATCATTCGCACCAAATGGATCTATCGCAAGAAACAAGATCATCTTGGTCACGTTGTCCAAAACAAACCCTCGTCTCGTTGCCCAAGGTTACACAAAAGTGGAAGGAATTGACTTTGATGAAACCTTTGTTCCTGTGGCTAGGCTTGAAGCCATTCATATACTGCTAGCCTATGCTAACCACAACAACATTCTCCTGCACCAAATGGATGTGAAGAGTGCCTTCCTCAACGGCAAAATTGATGAAGAAATGTATGTAGCTCAACCACCTGGTTTTGAAGATCCAAAGCGTCCTAATATGGTGTACAAGCTAAACAAGGCACGGTGCGGCCTCAAACAAGCACCTTGAGCTTGGTATGACACACTCAAAGACTTCCTGAAGAGCAAAGGCTTCAAACCTGGTTCTCTAGATCCCACTCTATTCACAAAGACATATGATGGTGAACTGTTTGTATGCCAAATCTATGTGGATGACATTATCTTCGGTTGCACTGGTAAGAGATACAGTGATGAGTTTGGGCATATGATGCAAGAGCAATATCAGATGTCCATGATGGGAGAGCTGAAATTCTTTCTTGGTCTTCAAATCCGTCAATAGAGAAATGGCATCTTCATATCACAAGAGAAATACCTTAAAGATTGTCTGGAGAAGTTTGGAATGCAAGACTACAAAGGGTACACGACGCCAATGCCAACCAAAGGCCAATTGGGCCCCGACGACAATGGTAAAGAGTTCGATCAAAAGGTATACTGCTCCATGATTGGTTCTTTATTATACTTATGTGCATCTAGGCCAGATATAATTCTTAGCGTTTGCATGTGTGCCCGATTCCAAGCAGCACCAAAGGAATCGCATCACCTCGCGGTGAAGCGAATACTTCAATATTTGGCTCACACCCCAATGCTCGGATTATAGTATCCAAAGGGCTCAGAGTTTGATCTAGTTGGATTCTCAGATGCTGATTATGCTGGTGACAAGGTTGACCGCAAGTCCACATCAGGCACATGTCATTTTCTTGGACGATCTCTTATCTGTTGGTCTTCGAAGAAGCAGAACTGTGTATCACTATCCATTGCTGAATCTGAATACATTGCTACTGGATCTTGCTGTGCTCAGCTTCTCTGGATGAAGCAAACCCTCAAGAATTATGGCATCAACATAAAGCATGTGCCCCTCTACTATGACAATGAAAGCGCCATCAAGATTGCTCACAATTCAGTTCAGCACTCGAAGACAAAGCACATTCAGATCCGTCATCATTTTCTCAGAGATCATGTGTTGAAGGAAGACATTGATATCATTCACATCAACACTGAAGAACAATTGGCAGATATCTTCACAAACCTCTTGGATGAGAAAAGGTTTTGCAAGCTGCCGTGTGAGCTAAATATCTTAGAAGCCTTGAATTTCCTGTGAATGGACACACATTGTAACGCTTATGCATATTGATGACTTAGGTGCGCAACACATGAAGTAATGTATATCTTCAATTCATGAAGACTTACCCTCTGAGTGTGAATAGATTAATGTGGAATTTGACTTCGGAGCGCCACGATAATTGTGCGCCTTGTCTGGATCTAATATTTCCTATATGGTGGGTAACGCTACCACCACACTTTCTTGAAGATTTTGGTCTCATGATTGCATTATCTTCATATTTGGTTTGTCTTCAACATTGATTTATCATCAAGGTTAATCTTCGTAATGTTGTTTTGGTCTTCGCTGGGCTATTGTGTTACCCCCGGCCCTATATCTACGCGCGTCACACAATTTCAATTCCACGATGTGGTTGGAAAAGAGAAAAGGCCACCGCCGCCGCTTCCTTCCCCCATGCTGGCGGCCTCTATCCTTCCCCGATGCCGGCCGCCTCCCTCCACCACGCATCGCCGTCCTCCTTCCCTGACACCGACCGGCTCCCTCCACCACGCGCCGCCGTCCTCTCCTTCCCTGCCGCCGGCCGCCACCCTCCTCCTTCCTCAGCGCCGGCTGCCTCCCTCCACTACGCGTCGCTCCTCCTTCCCCGGCGCCGGCCGCCTCCCTCCCCCATCGCGCCGCCAACCCGGGAACCCGGACCCCCACCGTGCCGGTGACCCGGCCACCCAGTCACCCACCGTGCTGCCGCCCCGGCCACACGACCCCCATCGCGCCGCCACCCCAGCCACCCGGCCCCCATCGCGCTGCCTCCCTGGCCACCCGACCCCTCATCGCGCTGCTGCCCCGGCAATCGGATCCTTACTACGCCTCGTTACCCCCGCCACCCGGCCCAGCGTCGCTCCATGTTATCTCCTTCGTGATCCTGGATGTTCTGCTACAGTCCTACTGTGACATCCGCCGTGGGCCACTACTACATCAAATATCCGAGTGAGTTGTAGTACAACTTGAGCTAGACGAGAGGGTGATAAATTTAAGAAGAATCAGGGACGTATGCGTGTTGTGCCATTGATCTTTCTCTGAACAATGCTTTCTCTGCCATGGACAGATGCCTTCTCTATAGATAAGGGCATATGACACTCTGTGCTCTGAAGGTGCTTGTTGATATGCCAATGAGAACATATACATTTTTCTGCATGTTTTCTTGTTAATTTATGAGGGATACCACAAGTACTATTTTTACAGAAGTTGAACTAGGATATGAAGTTTGATGGATGTGGAGGTTCTTTTGACCTTGAATTTTATAAGAGTTCAGCTTTTACTTGACTTTCAGTTCAAAATTTGCATTCTTGTCAGTACATCAACTTTAATGTGTAGAACATCAAGGAAATCTTGAAAATTATATGTGCACTCTATGTATTTTTCTTATGCTTACAAGTATTCTGCACTCATACCGTTATGCATACGTTCAGGTCGCGTGTGGAGTTTCAGATATAGGCAATTGAATTAGAGCACCAAGCTCTCACCCATGTAATTTGTAGGGAAAACATAATAAGTTCTAAGAAAATAAATATAGAAGTTCATATTTCGAAACAAATGAAGTATTTGGGAACTAAATGAAGTATTTCAAAGTACAGAACTTCTATTTAGGTTTCTTTTGTGTACTTCTAATGTTACTGTGCATGAACATGTCGTTATTTTTACACGTTTTCCATGATTATGGTCATTTCGACCTTGACAAATTTCATTTGCTTTTTGCCGTTCATCTTACAGGTCGAAGGAGCTCCCTTCAGTTCAATGGATTCAACAAAATAATCCATGATGCCTACTAGAACTTGCATGTGTGCTGTGGCATGTGTGCTGGTGCATGCCTGGTGGCTGATGCGGCGTGCGAGCATGTACATAAATTGAGCTGAATTACCTCCAGTAAGTGAACTCAATGATCTCCTGTATCAGAACTACCGGGGAGATGCATCATGTACAAAAAAAGGTAGGATCTTGAGGTGTTGCTGCTACTTCTTTCTTCTCATGCCCTACTGTTGCTCCGTTCGATTCCATGCTACTTATATGAAAATAATTGATGGTCTAGGTACTTGTTGAAATGCTTATGAGAACCAATTTTTGTTGTTTGGTATTTTTGATGTTAGTGAAAAATACGAAATCCTTTTACTGCCCTCTTTCTTGTCTCACTCATTCATATTATTATATGTACACAAACCCATGTCATCCTGAACTTGTTATTATTATTACTGGTGCCACAAACTAGTGTCTTGTTTTGCTAATGCCGATCCCACAGTCGCTGCCGTCTGCGCCCCACATCCCCGTGCCACCTGTCGTAGGCTCCTGCTATGCAGAGATCCAACGAAGATCTTTTTTGGTTAATTTTTGGTCAGCTAATATTTCGGTGACGTGCTCAGTTCAGTTTCTTAATTTACTTCAGTGCAATTTCTTATTTTTGGTTCAATTCAAATTCTTATTTCAGCTTAGCAAGAAGAATATCTTGCTGTAACTTGTCTCGGCTTTATTAGTATCCTACTTTCCTACAAAAGCGAAAGCATAATGTTGTTTCACGTCATAAGGTTTTCTCTGAAACATAGGGGGCCTAAGATAATGAAGCAATATAAACTCTATTGTATCATCAAGATCTTATCATGATACTTATTTGAATAATTCATCCATTTTGTTGGGGTTGAACCTACCGGTTCTAGTGTTCAAATTTATTGAGCTTCTGACTTCAAATTCTGAACATCTTATGTTACTTGTGCATACAAGGGGGAAACTGATTCTGAACATCTATCGAGGCTCCTTGCTAGATATCAGCGTTAGAGGGGAATAGACACCGTCATTGCCCCGCGCCCATAGACTTCTCTTCTGCAATGCAAGGTTCATGTTCCTCTTAAACATTCACACGAAAAAGAATAGAGCTACTCCGTATACATTATGCGTCGGTGTCAGAACATGTTATACTAATTAGTAAGTTCAGGAACTATGTTCCAAACTGATCTTAGACAAGGAGACAGGGATATAGTGATAGAGCGTTGTGTTGTGTGCTGTTAGTTCAGAAAAGTTCAGGGAAAAAAGCAGATACTCGTCATGGGTTATGAAGTAGATAGAGTACATAAGATGGCTACCATGGTCTACGAAGTACATGCAAAAAGGTGCCACCCGCCATCGGCGCTCTCTTGTCGTGACGTACAGGACAAGCAACGTGACTAAGTGAGAAGGGTCAGCATTAGTGGGAGCAGGGTATGGATGAGGAAGGAGCAGCAGTATCTTCACTGCTGCTGCTGATTCATTTCCATCCCTCTCTCACATGTGAAGGTGAGCTTCATAATAGAGTAGCTAGACCTATCCGCCTTTCGTTTTCTGAATTTTGCTCGGAGCTAGTAGTACCTAAAAGGAGGAAGCTGGCAACTCCGTTTACCTAAACATGTATAGCACGTGTCATGCTGCAGAAATTTGTTGGAGCTGGATGAGACTTTTGCCGTTCCCCTTGTATTCCTTAATATAGTCAGTTCACGTTTTAAAATCCTGTAAGGTTAGATATATTACCTAAAAAAGTTTAAAAGTAAAAATTCTGTAAGTTTAGTGCGTGCGCGCCTAAAATTCTGAGCTTCTTGTCCAGTTATACTAGTACTGATGAATATCGAGTTGATTGAAAAATGTAGTTGATTCCTGAGACCCTTGCTAGTCCTTCTATATACAGAAAAAAATCATTGTGAGAAGAGAAAAATGTTGCTCTAGTTAGTTCCTCTTGCAGCTATATCATGTACAAGCTCTTGTAGATACAACATGTATAGGCTCTCGTTATTATATGCCTATATCAGCACTTATTGTTTATGTAACTAAATTATGTGTAATTTCTTCCTGTTCAAGCATGTTTATATGCCTAGCTATCCCATGTGCTTGTGGTTGTTTTTTCTTGAATATATATTGACGGTCCAGGCCTCCCTCCATCTCGCACCGCCGAGCGGCCTCACCCCATCTAGCAAAATGGTTTTTGCCAGAATCTAGATGATATTTAATGCAGATACCATAGTTTTACCCTATTTTTTGTTCTAATTATTGCTGCATACCTCTTTAAAAGAATGTTCCGTAAATGTTTGTGAACATTGCTTGTAGGTATTCATGTGGAATTTAAAACAATGACTGTTCTTGTAGGACGTTTGAAGATTATCATGGAGCAAGTTCAAGAGATTAGTTTCATGAAAATAAATGTGATCTTTTGGGATTTCGCATGATCCATAGCCATCGGTGGCAACAGGCGAGCAGTTCGAGGCCTCCTGCATGAGTCGCCCATTGTCTTCTATGCGTGAGCTTGTTGTCTCTACACATCTAGCATCAGAGTATCTCCTCCCCTTGCCGCACACACATGACGGGCGGTTGAGCTACTGTTGTTTGTGATTACTGGTCATGACTTTTATGTTGTCATTGGACAAAGAATTTTTTCTGTACTCTGTATTTGCAGGACATTTAGCAAAATATTGTTGTGTTCTGAGTATTCTAATGTAGGCGAAAATGGTGACCATTTAAACATCAACCCGAATTAAATGAAACTAAGAAGTTTTACTTTCAGTAAATGGGTGAACCTAGGAGGTGTTTGTTTCGCGTCTTTTTGTCCGTTATCCGATTACAACGGGATCTAATACCGTTAAACATGTTTGGTTTACTTGGCCCGTAATCGATTACCCTGGAAACGAATACCAGTGCCGTGCAAGGCCCATTCCGCCATGACCCACCGGTAACGATTGGCGTTACCGGTCCCTCGTCCCTTCCTGGATCACCTTGCCTTCCTCCCCTAATCTCAAACCTGGCGAGCACGCCCAGATGGAACCCCCCGCCATCATGCTGTCGCCGGTGAAGCCGTGCACGGCACCATTGCACGCTTCCTAGTCAGCTTCTCGCCCTGGTCCGCCGCGGCCACGTTAGCTCCTGCGTGTTCTCGGGCAGCCGGAAGCTCCTGCGTGTTCTCAGGCAGCCGAAACGACGATGCCGGCGTGGTGGCCGAGGGCGACGGTGACGGAATGTCGCCCTTCAGCCACGGCGTTGGCAGATTTTTTTTTCTCGCCTCACGATGCTCTTGATTGAGGTGGGCGCCATGGCTGCTCTCCATGGAAAGTTCTGATCATCCAGACCATCGGAGCAACGAAGGCAACATGCGGCGGCATAATTCTATTTTCTGAGATCGTGATTCCATTCCCTGAGATCAACCAAACACGTTTTCATTTGACCGCATTCCATTTACGTTAACAGCGTAAGTTGATACAGATTATGTTTGCGTTTACAGCGCCGAACCAAACACCTTCCTAGATGCAACAAAGCTCCGCTATTAGCTGTGGGGATTATCAGTTCATGTGTATTGTGTTATTTTTGTCGGTTAATGTATTTTCTCGTTTGTCAGGTCGTGTGCAAGTTTGTTATCAGTTCATGTGTATGTGTATTCGTGATCACTCCTATTGCTACTAGCTATCGATCAGACTGTGGTATTACTGCGTCCGCTTCATGTAATTAGCCCCTTTGTTGGGTGAATCTCCTACTACTTGCTAGCTTTGGAATTGTAAAACCATAATAAGTTCACAATTTAAAAAGTTGTAAGTTCAACACGACGTCTCAGATAAATTTTAGGAAAAAGGTCAAACAAAAAGAAACCCCACAGGAGTTCAAATGGTAAAAGTTCAAGTCGTGGAATGGGAGAAGTGTAGAACAATGTTGAAAAAAAAAGTTAGAGTTGAAAAAAATAAACACACAATATTTTGTTTAAAACAAATGTCATTCAGTTCAACGATATAAAATCATGCAAGTTCAAGGACGATGATATCGTAAACCGTTGAAAAGTTATGAGGAAAATGATACTGAAAAAATAAAGTCTAGTATGTGAAAACATGCTCAGTACAGAACCATACGGGCATCCGTTCAAGTATTCTTTTTTCAAAACCATTCAAAACTACTGTAAAATATACCTCAGTACAAACACATTCAAAAAAATTATGTCAGATGAAAGAAAAAATGGTTTAATTAAAAATATTGATCAGTATGAGTTAAAAACGGTGGTCCGTTGGAAATAAAAGAAATGACAAAAATTCAAATTGTAAAAGTTCAAGCAAAAAAGAAACCCCATGCAATTCAAATGGTAAAAATACAAGTCGTAAAATTAGAGAATTTCAGAACATCGTTGTAAAAAAATGTTGAGTTAAAAGTAAACATGCAAAACATTTTCTTTTTGAAAAGAATAGCTTTCAGTTCAACAATATAAACCATGCAAGTTCGGGGACGATAATATGGTAAAGCGTTTAATATTTACGAGTAAAACTCTAACGAAAAAACATAGTAAAGTCGAGTCTATGAAAGCACATGTTCAGCACAAATGCATACTGAGATCAGTTCGAGTACTATGTTTCTAAAACGGAAAAAATTGCACAATCGGTATCACCGTATTCAAAACTACTATGTGAAAAATACGTCAGTACAAACACAGACATAGATCAGTACAAGTACTCTGTTTTTTAGATAGGAAAAAACAACATGATGGGTTTCACCTTATTCAAAATTACCCTTAAATGGTTGCGAAGTAGAGAAAACGTTCAACATGACTAAGTTTTACATTTTCAATAGCTATCCAACGGTATATTATTCGCCCCATTTCGACAAACTTCTTACAAAATCATGTTCGAAATTAAATTTGGTCGTATCTAAATTTGAGTTTAAACCATAAGTCGAGGCGCATCTTTATTATTTTCTCTAATTCGTTACGGTTTAAGAGCAGTTTCAAATTTACTAAATCACGGAATTCTGTTTTTCAAATTTTTTGAAATTTTCGGTACCATTTTCGCTCCAGCTTTTTAACCGTTTGTCGAAATGAGGCGGATGATATGCCGTTGGAAAGCTACGGACGAGGCACAACTTTCGTATGTTGAAATGTTTTTGAGGTTTCTTACGGTTTTTAGTTACAGACGAGGCGAAATTTTACAAACGGTTGGTCGAAATGATTCAAATTATACGCCGTTGAAAAGATATCGATGAGGCGCAACTTTTTCATGTAGAACACTCTCTCCAATTCCTTACGGTTTAGGAGCAATTTTGATTTTAACGAAATGCGGACACTCTGTTTTTTTGCGACACCAAAATCGTCGTATGTACTGCATTAGACAGAAAACCGCACTTCTTTTAGACTAAAAATTGCACTTCATTGTACAAACAAGTGCACTACATGATTTTTTTTGTGGGTTGTAAATTTTTCTAAACGAGGTGGAGTGCACTTCATGTCAAGTGTTGGTGAACCGCAATACTATGAAAAGGGAACCTCGAGACTATCCATATACGAGCCATACTGCATCAGACAGAAAACCGCACTTATTTAGACTAAAAACCGCACTTCATTCAACAGACAAGTGCACTGCATGATTTCTTTTTTGTGGGACGTAAATTAAACGAGGTGGAGTGCACTGCTTCAGACTAAAAAACGCACTTCATCGGACAGACAAGTGCACTGCATGATTTCTTTTTTGTGGGACGTAAATTTTTTCAAACGAGGTGGAGTGCACTTCACGTCGAGTGTTGGTGAACCGCAATACTATGAAAAGTGAACCTCGAGACTACCGTAAACGGGCCGTGACACAACCAAAAGTGAACTGCTTGAGCTTTTTCCAAACTCAATATTTTTTACGTGCGTAGACCGGGCGAGTGGACCGCAGGGACTGAGCAAGTGAACCACATGTAATGAGAAGTGAGCTGCTTTCTGAGGTGTTTTTGTTTCGGATCACCAAGTGAACCACGAAGGAGTTTTATGGCGAACTTCGTGAGGGAACAAAGTGAGCTTCAAAACATACATATCCATTCATAATTTTTACACAGCCATCCAGTACATAGCAGAATCAACGACGGAGTACCCAACTGTACTGCACTAGGCAAAGACTTGCTTATGCAAAATTACCATCCATTTTTCTTACTACAAAATGAACTTCAAATGCACTAGGAAATACCCTTTCTCTCTGCGTTTCTCATAAACAACAAAATGAACTTCAAATGAACAATGACATTCTCTTTCTTTTCTTTACTGAGTGCACTGCAATTGATTCCTAGAAACAAATTATAAATGAGTGAGCTGCAAAGTGACACATGTCGGTGATGGTGTACTACAGTATGGTCACCATGTCTTGTTGGGCCTCTGCTGCCACTAAACTTCCGACGCTAGCGCAAGAACGATGAGCGCGAGAGCTACACTGGGTTGGCCCGATAGCATGACCAAACTACAGAACCTCGCTGCAACAAAAAGAGAGCCGCAATTTGTGCACCACTGAACTGCACGCCACACTCGCCCGCACAACAGCTCATGCTTGTTGGAAAATGGACATCTTTCATGAGCTGGAGGCACCCAAACTAGAACTGCACTGCACTGAAATGCAACAAAATTGTAGGTCCAAATTCTGAAAAACGCAAAAAGTAAGCTTCTTGCCGCAGCGCACAGGAGACAAGTGCGTACCCCAAGGGAGTGCACGCCTGCATCCCCACATCTGGACTACATGAGTGCGTTGCCGGCGGGTGGGCATAGCGGCACTAGAGGAAGGCGGCGCGGGGCGGACTGGTGTCTGTGCGAGGAGAGGAGGCATGGGGTGGGAGGGTGATAAGAGCAGTGTGGATCAGGGGCGGGACAGAGGCTGGACTACCCTAGAGAGGAGAGGGTATCTCGTCGGATCACCATCGATCCCGCTAGCTGCAGTCAACGCAGAGGGAGGTCGCGGGTCGTCAACGCAGAGGAAGGTCGGGGGCCATGGGGAGAGCGATGCGAGAGGTCTGGCGCTGCCACTGGACGCTCCAGCTGTGGGCGAGGGGCGCCGCCATCGAGGGAGATGAGGAAGACGGTGGAGCATGCCAGTGAGAAGGGGCACACCGCTGAGGTGGGGGAGGAAGTTAGGAGGAGGTGGGGGGCGTGCGCCAGGGGGATGGGGTGGGCGGAATGATGGCGGCCGGATCCCGCCATGACCGCGGGATGCGCCGGGGCGGCGCGACTGGATCTCCGCCGGCAGTAAGGGGGGCGCCTGGGAGGGGGCGGCGGCGGAGGGAGGGAGCGCTAGGGGTTGTAGTGGGTATGGTCGGGGCTGAGATGGAGGTGGGGCGACATGGGGATCCGGCAGGCCCGCTGGCCGGCGGCGGAAGGAGGCAGCGTCGGGGGGAGGGGGAGTTGGTGGGTCGGGAGGGGATGGGAGGGCGAGCGTTTAGGGTGTGTTTGGTTCGAGAACGAAGTGGAATGGATTGTCATGGTTCCATTCCACTAGAATGGGTCGGTTCCATCCTTGTGTTTGGTATAGACAATTCTAAGGAACGGAATAGTTACATTTTTTTGTTCGGTTTCAAAGATGGAATGGAATAGATTTGTTCATCTCTCCACTTGTTTGCTTATGATTATGTACAATATATTGAACATTGAACAGGATTCCAGTCAATCAAAAACCACTGAATGCATTGGCACACACATATGACCGGGATGACGCTGAAACAAATAAGAACGGTGCACGCACTGAATTGGATTTCAGTCAACCAAATACCGCTGATTTCAGTCACTAAAATGCTAATCTCAACAAGACAAACAAAGGCTGAATTGGACGGGAGCTCGCTGGCCGCCAGTACAGGCCCATGCCTAGGAGCCCTGAGCCCCAATCGGTGGCGCACTGGATGGGAAGCTCGCTGGGCACCGACACAAGACGGAGAAACCTGGCCGCAAAGACCATGTCGATGCAGAGCACGTCCGCGCGGTGCACGAGCCGCACAGCTGCGCGTACTACAGATCGACCTCGCCGCTCGCCGCCATCCAGCGCGGCCATCTCGCGGCGCACGAGGCCACACAGGAGCTACATGTACATCTCTGGTACAGATCTACGGCGCTCCTCGCCGCCATCCGTAGCCGCTCGCCTCCATCCGTCGCCGTCGCTAGGTGCCCTCAATCCAGCGCCGCTTGTTGTTACCTGCCGCCGGTTGTGTCCAGAGAGGAAGAGGGGAACGACTGGTTCCATGCGGTCCGCTCGATTTGGAGGTACGAGCGTGTTCCGCATCTGGGGGTATATTCGGTCCCTGGGAACCAGTCAGTTACTATTCCATTTGTCTACCAAACGCTAGAACGGGGGCTAGGAACGGGTCTGACCCGTGACATTCCAGTTGATGACTGCAACCAAACACACCTAAGGTGTGGGCGCCGGTGGGATCATGGGATTGGTGGTTGGATCGGGAGGGCAAAAGCAGGATGGTCGGGGGTAGTGGGGAGCGACTGCGCAACTGTATGGTTAGTTTGTAGCTACGGGTGGGAAGAAGGTGTTATCAGAATAAGCTGGGTGTTATTAGAACAAGACTCTTAAGAGGTGTTATCATATATATATATATATATATATATATATATATATATATATATATACGGTCTATTCTGCTAATATTAGCAGAATAACTATTCTGCACATCACATCCGCACTGCACGCTGAACGCAAGTACACGTCATACTTTGAATCAAGTGTGCAGTACTCACACGAGTGAACTTCTCGTCGAAAAAAACTGCACGCGTTATTTTTTCGGTACTATTTTCGCTCTAATTTTTTAACCGTTTATCGGAATGAGGCGTGTAATATACCGTTGAAAAGCTATGGATTAGACGCAACTTCGACATGATGAACACTTTTCAAGATTCCACACGGTTTATGAGAAGTTTTGAAATTGGCGCGTCCCATGACGAGTGGCAGCGAGCGTTTTTTGGCGATTTCTTCTAAACCGCTCGCCAGAATGAAGCAAACAGTACGCCGTTGGATAGATATCATCGAGGCACATCTTTTTCATATATAAATTTTTCTCTAATTCGTTACGGTTTAAGAGCAGTTTCAAATTTACTTAATCGCGGAACTCTGTTTTTCAATTTTTTTGAAATTTTCGGTACTATTTTTGCTCCAGTTTTCTAACCGTTTGTCGGAACGATACGTATGATATGCTGTTGGAAAGCTACGGACAAGGCGCAACTTTCATATGTTGAAATGGTTTTGAGATTCCTTACGGTTTTTAGTTAATTTTGAAAATCGTGCGGCTGACTTCGAGAGGCAGCGGCTGTTTTTTAGGAAAATTTTTATGAACGGCTGGTCGGAATAATTCAAATCATACGCCGTTGGAAAGATATCGACGAGATGAAACTTTTTCATGTAGAACACTCTCTCTAATTCCTTACGGTTTAAGAGCAGATTTAAATTTACCGAAATGCGGACACTATTTTTTGCGACACCCAAATCGACGTGGGTACTGCATCAGACAGAAAAAGCGCACTACTTCAGACTAAAAACCGCACTTCATCAAACGAACAAAGTGCACTGGATGGTTTTTTTTGTGGGACGTAAATTTTCCTAAACGAAGTGGAGTGCACTTCATATTGAGTGTTGGTGAACCACAATACTATGAAAAGTGAACCTCGAGACTACCGTAAACGGGTCACGACACCGCACTTCATCAGACAAACAAGTGCACTGCATGGTTTCTTTTTTGTGGGACGTAAATTTTCCTAAACGAGGTGGAGTGCACTTCATGTCGAGTGTTGGTGAACCACAATACTATGAAAAGTGAACCTCGAGACTACCGTAAACAAGACGTACTGCATCAGACAGAAAACCGCACTTATTTAGACTAAAAAACGCACTTCATTGGACAGACAAGTGCACTGCATGATTTCTTTTTTGTGGGACGTAAATTTTCCCAAACGAGGTGGAGTGCACTTCTGTAGACTAAAACCACTGAGTATGGCACAACGAACAACATTACTTTTTCAATAATTACAAAAAAGAGAGCTTGGAAATTTTACATAGCAAGCATCAAACAAAATAAAAAAAGGTTGGACTCGGTGAACAACAGAGACCACACGGACATGCATGCACGTTCTGAAACTACATCGTTTCAGGTTGCCGAACTGCAACACCCTCTCGCCCAACCTGCACACATCGCTTGACTGCACTGCACATCCACACACACACACGACTGCTTCAAGCACACACCAGCTGGCCACAAGCAAGCTATTTTCACTAGCTGATAGAAATCCCAATGCCAAATATGTGTTGATATGGCATACTGAAACGGGGTGCACTGCAACATGACCAGAGTGTACTACCGACCCTGAACTCCCCCATGGGAGCTGCTCACTCCCCTGATGTGGGCTGCAAGCTGCAACGAAGTGGTCTGCAGCAGAGAGGAATCGGTTCAGAGGAAAAAACTAACACTTGGTCACGGGCAGGAGGCAAAGCTGCAGTTAGTAGCAGAAGCAATGATGCCACACCGGCAGCTACAACTGTGCTCCCGTAGCTACTATGACCACTGCCGACCGAGGCCCTCGCCGGGAGACCCAAGCACATGGGAGGTGGGCTGCAACGCAGCGGTTGTGCACTGCAAGGGGGGTATTCACCGTGCTCTGTGCGAATGGCACAAGGAGGGCTTCACTTTTCCAGATCCAGTGGTAATGTGTTGTTGTCTCCGCTGCCTAATCACATTCAGAAGGTTTTTTTGGCTACCAGTGGGATACAGAGGAGAAACTGGGGAGCAGAAACCATGGAAAAGAGAAGGTCGCCGAACTGCACGCCCCCGTTTGGTCGTGCTGCACTCCGTTGTGGGCAGACTGCACACTCGTATATGATGTTAGAAAAAAGGTGTATAAAACAAAGAAGAGCCGCAAGTCGTGCACCATCGCAGCGCAACACTGAATCCGCATGATGTGAAGTGCACAATCCAAAATCTACAAAAAAAAGGGGAGCAAAAAGAGGTTATCAGAACTGCACATGGGCACCCAAGGTGTTGACTCCCATGTCCTTGGAGACGGCCGGATTTTTACAGCAAGAGTGTACTGCAGCAGAGTGGGCGTGGACCGCGTGGGTGGGGTGGTGGTGGTGGGGTGTGTTGCTGGAGAGGAGAGCAGTCTTTGCACTGGGTCGATGGCGAGCTCACCTCCAACTGCCTTTGTTGGCGATGTACTTCCTCGAGGCGGAGAGAGAGCTGCAGGCGCCCCTTCAATGGACTGCAGTCACACGTGGTACGCCCGACGACCGAGGAGCTGCACAGCCGCCGCCGATGCCGCAAACCTGCGGTGTGGCGCGAGCGGTGCAGGGGAGGGAAGCGGCGCGGGGAGGAAGGCGGTGCAAACCTGCGGGGTGGGGCGTGGCGCAGGGAGGGAAGCGGTGCGGGAAGGAATGCGGTGCGGCGGCGGGGAAGGGTGGCGGCGCGGAGTGGGAGGAGGGAGGCGGCGAGGCGGCGCGGAGCGGGAGGTAGGTGGTGCGGCGGCACGCTGGCAGGAGGAGGTCGTGGGGAGCACACGGAGGAACCTCGCTGGCGTCAAATCGGAAGCCCTGCACTGGGACCGGCCCTCCTGGAGCCCGCGTGTGTGGTTTGGACTGAGGAGGAGCGACGGATCTGGCACGAATCTGGCGACCACCAAGGCGGGATCCGGCCTTTGGGGTGGGGGAAGGCAGGGCGAGGGAGAAAGAAGGTGGGGAGGCAGGTGTGGTGGAGTAGGCTGCCGCAGTGGTGTGGTCGGCGGGGCTGGGGGAAGGGTGGGTGGGAAGGGGAGGGGCGGCAGCGTTCTAGGCCGCTCCCGCGGTAGAAGGCAGGGAGGGGAGGGCCGGCGGCACTCCAGGCCGCTCCCGCGGTAGAAGGTAGGGAGGGGAGGGGCGGTGGCGTTCGGTGTGGTGTTATCAGAATAAGAAGTTTTGGTGTGCAGAATAAGGTCTTAAGGGTGTTATTAGAATAGACCCACCCTATATATATATATATATATATATATATATATATAAATATGTGTGTGTGTGTGTGTGCTGTCCCCTACAACATTCATTTATAGTTATGTCTTCATGTTGTCGTATTTCTGCGCTAAGTGAATGTGATCGGACCCTAACCTCTTCTGTGCTTATCCCTCAAATTCTCTCTATCTCTTCATATGCATTCTGTTGAAACGTGTCAAATGTCTTCACTTTGTCCTTGTCAGCTGAAGATACAGAGGCACACATTTAAAATTGGTTTTAATGATCTTATCCTTTTTGCCTGAATACCGGAGAAGTCAGAACGACCACCCAACAAAC